>NC_083109.1:19562744-19786840 GCF_949774975.1 Lagenorhynchus albirostris
TACCTTTGACCAAGAAGGAAAGTCACAGGTCATTATAGCTGCAAGTAAACATTTATTTGCACAAACCACACACCCATACACACATACGCAGAGGCAGGCAGAGTGATTTGGCCATGATGGGAACTTGGGAGGATAATTAAATTTGAGAAATGAAAATGATTAAATGTCAATTAAGATATCATTTCTAGAGAAGTGGGCATCCGTATCAGGAATTTCCAGGGAGGAATGATTTTCTCAACAATGTGGCTTCCCTTGAGGAAAAGAAGACTTGAAGCTTTCCTGACCAGTGGGTGAGTTGTACCTTTTGGGTGGATGACAAACGCATACGGAAATCCCATGGACCCTGATGTTTTCCCAGGGTTTCTCACCTTTGCGATCTCATCAGCTTCTCCAACATATCCTCAGTGTTTCCAGAATGAGACCACATCATCCTGGCTTTGGGCTGAGTTCTGTCCATTCTGATTCCTTGCAATATGCTTAACCTTCCACGATTCTATAAAACTGCCCTGTAGCTCTTCAAGAATCTTAAGCAACTGTCCCTCTTGATACTTGTGTTTTCTGTGAAGAGTCTTCAAAGTTGCTGTCATGATTGGTGTCAGAAGCCAGATCTGGATCCCTCATTAAGTGGCCTCAAAAATCCCACACAGGGAAGCATAGTTAATGGGTAACATCAACAAAATCACCTATTGGAATATATTTTCCTTTTCTTCTGGAGTAAAGCACATCCTACCTTGCACATCTTGTCTACCCACTCTATTTACAGACCTGGGAGCTCAACTCTTTAATGGGAGTCTTGATTTAAAAAAAGCCCACCTCTTATTCTACAGCATTTCTTGGCCCCAACCTAGTTGGTGTTCTAACCACAGTTTATCCCTGGTCTTGCTTTCAATTTTTGGAAGTAATTACCTATGTCTTCTTGAAATATCATTGAATTAGACAACTCTCTCCAGAGAAACAGAACCAATAGAATATATATATGTATACGTGTGTGTATATATATATATATATATATATATACACACATATATATATATACATATATATATATATATACACACACACACATATGAGGAATTGGTTCACATGATTATAGAAGCTGAGAAGTCCTGTGATCTGTTGTTAGCAAGCTGGAGACCCAGAAAAAAGCCAGTGATGTAATTCAGTCCAAGTTCAAAGGCTAGAGAACTAGGGGAGTTGATGGTATAAATCTCAGTTCCAGGGCAAGAGAAGACTTATGTCCCAGCTCAAGCAGTGAGGCAGAAGAAAAGGGTATGATTCCTCCTTTCTCCACCTTTGTTCTCTTCAAGCATTAGTAGATTGGATGATGCTCTTCCACCTTGTTGAGGGCCATTTGCTTTACTGAGTCCACTGATTCAGATGCTAATCATCCAGAAACACCCTCACAGACACACCCAGAAATAATGTTTCCAAATATCAGGGCATTCCATGATCCAGGGATGTTGGCACATAAAATTAACCATCACGATCACTTTCAGATTTCGGGGATACCTGGCATTCCTGGTTATCTTGCTATTTCTCTGAGTGATCCTCTCAGGCTCTCAGTGACACTCCTCTGCTCTTTCTGGGTCCTTTTCCTCTTGGTGGTCTGAACCATTGGTCTATGACCACCAAGGAGGCTGATTCAGAGAGTATTTCTCAAACCTCTGACTTTTCTCCTAACTTTTTGACTTCCAGATGGGTTACACCATCACCTGCAAGCTCCAGAAGTGATTTCACATTCATTATCTCTTGCTAAAACTTGCTCCTTTTCCTGAATTGCTGCCACTGTTAATGGTATCCCTGCCTTCTTTGTCTTGGAGCTTTAAAAACTCAGTGTTATCTCTCATTTCTTTCTTTACCTTGTTTTTGATCTCCAATATTTTAATAGTCTCCATGTTATACTGAAGGATAAGATTGGTCCACCTCCATCTCCTCTCCTTCTGTCTCTCTCTGTCTTTTCCAGTTTTATTGAGAAACAATTGACATACATCACTGCATAAGTTTAAGGTGTACAACATGATAGTTTGATTTACATATATTGTAGAATGATTACCACAATAGGTTCAGCTAATATCCATTTTCTCATAAAAATACAATAAAAAGGAAAGAAGAAAAAAATAAATGAAAAACTTTTCCTTGTGATATGAACTCCTAGGATTTGCTCTCTTAACAGCTTTCATGTGTAACATCCAGCAGTGTTAATTATATTTGTCATGTTGTACATGACATCCTTAGTACTTATTTATCTTATAACTGGAAGTTTCTACCTTTTGACCACCTTCCTTCAATTCCTTCTCCCTTACCTATTCCCCACCTCTGGTAACCACAGGTCAGATCTTATTTTCTATTTTTTTTTTTAATTTAGATTCCACATATAAGTGAGATCATATGTTTTTTGTTCTTCTCTGTCTGACTTATTTCACTTAGCATAATGCCTTCAAGCTCCATCCATGTTGTCAAAAATGGTAAGATTTCACCATTTTTTATGGCTGAAAAACTTCTTTATCCATTCATCTATTTACTGATGGACACTTAGGTTGTTTCCATGTCTTGGCTATTATAAATAATGATGCTGTGAACATGGGGGTGCAGATATTTTTTCAAGTTAATGTTTTCATTACCTTTCATTACAAGGAAATATACCTGGAATATATATCCCAAAGTGGAATTGCTGGATCATATGTTT
Organism: Lagenorhynchus albirostris; assembly: GCF_949774975.1. Classification (NCBI taxonomy): domain Eukaryota; kingdom Metazoa; phylum Chordata; class Mammalia; order Artiodactyla; family Delphinidae; genus Lagenorhynchus; species Lagenorhynchus albirostris. Next base: position 19,565,431 of record NC_083109.1, read on the forward strand.
GTTTTATTTTAAATTTTTTTGGATCCTCCATATTGTTTTTTATAGCTGCTGTGCCGATTTACAATCCAACCAACACAAGGGTTCCATTTTCTCCACATCCACACTATTTGTTATCTCTTGTCGTTTTGGTGATGGACATTCTAACAGGTGTGAGGTGATATCTCACTGTGGTTTTAATTTGCATTTCCTTAATGACTAGTGATACTGAGCATCTTTTCATGTATCTGTAGGCCTTTCATATATCTTCTTTGGAGAAATGTCTATTCAGGTCCTTTGCCCATTAAAAAAATTTTTTTTTTTTTTTTTGCTACTGAGTTTTTGAGTTCTTCATATGTTTTGAATATTAATCCCTTAACAGATACAGGGTTTGTCAATATATTTTCCATTCTGTAGGTTGTCTTTTCTCTTTATTGAAGGTTTCTTTTCTTGTGCAGAAGCTTTTTAGTTTGAAGTAGTCCCACTTGTTTATTTTTGACTTTGTTGCTTGTACTTTAGGTGTCATATCCAAAAAGTCATTGTCAAGACCCATGTCAAGGAGATTTGTTTCTATATTTTCTTCTAGGAGTTTTATGGTGTCAGGGCCTGCATTTAAGTATTTAATCCATTTTGATTTATTTTTTGTGAGTGGTGTAAAATATGGGTCCAGTTTCATTATTTTACATATGGATATCCAATTATCCCAGTACCATTTATTGAAGAGATTGTCTTTTCTCCATTGAATATTCGTGGCTCACTTGTCAAATATTAGTTGATTGTATATGCTTGGGCTTATTTCTGGGCTCTTGATGCTGTTTCATTTGTCTATTTGTCTGTTTTTATGCTAGTACTATACTGTTTTGATGACTATAGCTTTATAGTATAGCTTGAAATCAGGAAGTGTAATACCTCCTGCTTTGTTCTTTTTCTCAGGATTTCCTTGGCTATTCAGGGACATTTATGGTTCCATATAAGTTATAGGAGTGTTTTTTCTGCTTCTGTAAAAATGCCTTTGGAATCTTGATTGGAATTGCATTGAATCTATTAATGACTTTCAGTACTATTGACATTTTAACAATATTAATTCTTCCAATCCATGAACATGAGATACCTTTCCATTTTTTTGTGTCTTCAATTTCTTTCATCAATTTCTTATAGTTTTCAACATAGAGGTCTTTTATCTCCTTAGTTAAATTAATTAATAAGCATTTTATTTTTTGATTCTATTGTAAATGGGATTGATTTCTTTATTTCTTTTTAAGAAATGCCCTTATGAATACATAGAAATGCTACTGATTTTTTTATGTTAAGTTTGTATTCTGCTTTTACTGAATTTATTGATTAGATCAAACAGTTCTTTGGTTGAGTCTTTAGGATTTTCTATATATAAAATTATGTCATCTTCAAATAGAGACAATTTTACTTCTTCCTTTTCAATTCTGATACTTTTTATTTCTTCTTCTTGTCTGATTGCTCTGGCTAGGACTTCCAATATTATGCTGAATAGAAGTGTTGAGAGTGGGCACCCTTGCCTTGTTCCTGATCATAGAAGAAAAGCTTTCATTCTTTCACCATTGAGTATGAAGTTATCTGTGGGCTTGTCATCTATGGCCTTTATTATGTTGAAACATGTTCCTTCTATGCCTAATTTGTTAAGAATTTTTATCATCAATGGATGTTGAATTTTGTTGAATGCCTTTTCTGCATATATTGAGATGGCCGTATGATTCTTTCATTTCATTCAATTAATGTGATGTATCACATTGATTGATTTGCATATGTTAAACTGTCCTTACGTCCCAGGAATAAATCCCACTTGATCATAATGAATGATCTTTTTAATGTGCTGCTGAATTTGGTTAGCTAGTATTTTATTGAGTTTTTGCATCTACATTCATCAGAGATCCTGGCCTGTAGTTTTCTTTTTTTATTGTGGCGTCTTTGTCTGGCTTTGGTATCAGGGTGATTCTGGCCTCATAAAATGAGTTTGAAAGCATTCCTTCTTCAGTTTTTGGAATAGTTTGAGAAGGATAAGGTAATTCTTCTTTAAAATGTTTGGTAGAATTCACCTGTGAAGCAGTCTGGTCCTGGACTTTTGTTTGGGGGGAGGTTTTTTTTTAAATTACCAGTTTAATTTCATTACTGGTAATCGGTCAGTTTATATTTTCTATTTCTTTCAGGTTCAGTCTTGAGAAATTGTGCATTTCTAGGAATCTATCCATTTCTCCTAGGTTGTCCATTTTGTTGGTGTATAACATTTTGTTGGTGTATAACATAGTAATTCCTTATGACCTTTTGTATTTCTGTGATGTTGGTTTTAATTTCTCCTCTTTCATTTCTGATTTTATTTATTTGGGCTGTTTCTCTTTTTTTTTTTCTTATTGAGTCTGATAAAAGTTTATCAATTTATTTTTTCAAAGAACTAGCTCTTAGTTTCATTGAATTTTTTCTAAACTTTTTAAAATCTCAACTTATTTCTGCTCCGATCTTTCCTTCTACTAATTTTGGGCTTTGCTTTTTCTTCCTTTTCTAGTTACTTTAGGTATAAGTTTAGATCATTTTTTTGAGATTGTTCTTGTTTGCTGAAGTTAGCTTGTATTGCTATGAACTTCCCACTTAGAACAGCTTTTGTTGTCTCATAGATTTTGGATCATGTGTTTTTGTTTTCATTTGTCTCCAGGTGTTTTTTAAAAATTTCTTCTTTGATTTCTTCGGTGACCCATTGGTTGTTGGCTCTGCTTTTCTGTTTGAACCATGACAGAGTCCCAGTCCCATGTTCTAATCTCATCTTCCTCTACTATCTATGCACAAGTATCCTCCACCAAATTGTACCTCCATGAGTATCCTATTTTATCACGTTGTATTTCATGCTTGTTTCTTCTCCAGTATAAGTTTTGCCTGACTCTTTATTTTCCACTTAAAACTTTCCACTTAAAACTTTTCCTAACCTTTGAATCTACCTCATATTCTCTATCATCCACTTGCACATAGTGCAATGCAACAATGTAACATGCAATGCAAAACATGTTTTGTGGAAACATGGACTTATAAGGGGATCAATCAAGTAGCCTGACTATGGGATGATCAACTTTATCCCCATTCTATTTTGGTCTCTCTCCCTCTCTTTTAGGAGTCCTTCTGCCTGCATGCCCAGCTGATGGACTTGACCTGACTCACTGCCTCCCTCTGGGGGGCTGGGGGATTGCTCCCCACTACAATGTGCTCTCTTTGGGAGATTTCAATTGCTTTTGAATTAGTTATAGGTTCAAAAGCGAGTGGCTCCCATTATTAGAATGCAGGTTTTAAAATTACTTTGTTTCAAGTTGCCAACTTGGCATCATTAACCAGTCATCAGAGAATTCAGCATGGTCAGGGGGAAAATAGACTTCTGAAAAAATAAAGCAGAAATGAACCAATATGGTCAAGGAGTAAAGGAAATGGCCTTTGAAATGTCTTTCACTTACCTAGCCATGCCTTGTTTATTTTACCATCTATAAAATGGTGACAAAACTTTGGATTCCCTTCTTCAGAATAAGTTGAGTAGTCAATGATATGCTATGTAAAACAATTCACTGAGTATAATACTCCATTGGATTCTCCAGATTTGTCAACATATTTTTAGTAAATCTTATGTTCTTACGCACACACAACATAGCCTTATGCCAGATATCAAAGGAATGTGTCTGGTATAAATGGCATTATTTTCCAGCTTTATGGATGTAAAAGTGACAAATAAAAATTGTATATATTTAAGGTGTACAATATGATGATTTCATATACGTATATATTTTGGAATGATTACCACAATCAAGCTAATTTACGCATCCATCATCTCATGTAGTGGTAGACCCTCCCTAAATTCAGATGAGAGGTTACTGTGATGAAAATCATGACCACATACTTAGCCTCAAGACTAGTCTTGAATAAATTTAAGTCATATCACAAAGAGAATAGTCTCTAATCAAAATGCAAATAGATAGTCAACTATTACCATAAATATAAACATATACATGTTAGTTTCCTGTTGCTGATCTGTAATCCATCTACCTACATACTTACCTACCGACCTACCTACCTAATATCTCCCTGTATTGATTTTCTATTGCTGCTGTAACAAATTTCCATAAATATAGGGGTTTGAAATAACACAATTGATCATTTATCTTCTTCAGGTCAGAAGGCCAAAAGGGGTCTCACTGAGCTAAAATCAAGGTGTCAGAGCCTTCCTTTCTGGATGCTCTTAGAATCTATTTTCTTGCATTTTCCAGCTTCTAGAGGTTTCCTGTATTTCTTGGCTCATGGCCTCTTACATCTCCAAAGCCAGCAACAGCTGATTGAGTCTTTCTCACTTTGCATCACTCTTACATTGACTCTTCTACTTCTTTCCTCCATATTTAAGAACCTTGTGTTTGCTCTGGACCCACCAGATAATACAGAATTATCTCCCCATCTCTAAGTCAGCTGATTAGCAACCTTAATTTCACTGTAAACTTAATTCCCTTTTGCCTTGCAACCTAACATATTCAGAGGAAGCTGACATCTTTGGAGGACCACTATTCTACCTACCACTGCCCCCATGTATAAATGAGAGGAAACTCAATATCATAATGCTGGCAATTCTCCACAAATTAATTTTTGGGTTAAATGTAATTTCAGTGACAATCCCAACAGGATTTTGTTTGTTTGTTTATTTGTTATTTGACTTGATAAATTGATCCTAATGTTTATATGGGTGAATAAAGAGTCAAAAACAATATAGTAAAAATTTAAGACATACAATTTTTGGAACCAAGCTTACCAGGCTTCAAGACTTATTAAGATATTAGTAATTAAAATAGTGTGGTATTGTCTCACAGATAGACATATTAGATAGATGTAACAAATAGAGAATATCAAAACAGATTCACATATATAAAAATCAAATTGGACTTTGACAGAGATAGCATTTATGTCAGTGAGAAAGAATGAGCTACTCAATGTATGGAGCTTGAACAATTGGCTAACCATGAGGAAAGATAAAAGTAAATTCTTACTTCACTATGAAACTATAAATTCTAAGTTCATAATAAAAGCAAACTTGAAAATGTTTAGAATATCTTTATGATTTTGAAGGGAAATTTTCTTAACAGGACTCAAAATGTAGAGAGTATAAAGAAAAATTTTGATGTATTTGACTTCAAAATTAAAAAAAAATATATAGACATACTATCATAAACCAACTTAAAAGATCATTCACAAACTATCAACTCAAAATCAACAAAGGCTAAAAATCCAGAATACAACAGAGCTTCCTACAAATCAACAAGAAAAATGAAAGCTGGTCAGTAGAAAGAAGGGAAAAGGACATGAATAGTTAATTTAGATATTTATAAGAGGAAACCCCCCAAACAATTAACATATGAAAAGCTCAACCTCATCGTAATCAAAGATATGGAACAAAGCGCTGCCATTTCATAAGGATTACATCAGTAAAAATTACTTAGTGTGATTATACTGTGTTGGTGAAGATGTAGGGAATCAGGAGCTCTCCTCTACAAAAGATGTATGCAACCAAACCACTTCTGAGAGCAAATTGGCAATATGTAGTAATGTCGAAGATGCACATATACTTGCACCCAGCTATGTTACTTCAAGATACATTTTCTAGAGAAGCTGTTATATATGTACTGAGGAATTATAAGGGTAGTCTCTACAGCATTTGCTTTTTAATGTCTAAGAAGTGGAAATACATCCTTTTTGAAGGGTGGAATGGAGAAGTTGTGGTTTGTATAAGTATTGAAATTCTGTAAAGCTGTTAATATATCAAATCTCAAAAACAACATTGAGTGGGAAAGAGAGTTGCAATAGATTATTGTATTGGTTTTACCACAAACTTAGTGGCTTAAAATAACACATTATTTTGTGTTATTTTGTGACACATAATACTGTGTCATTATTTCGCAGTTTCTGTAGGTCAGAATTGTGGTCATGGCTTAACTGGGTTCTCTGTTTCAGTATCTCACCAAGCTGTATCCCAAGTATCAGCAAGGGCTGCAGTTTCATCAGAGGCTCTACTGGGGAGGGATTCACTTCCAAGCTCTTTCAGACTATTGGAAGAATTCATTTCCTTATAGCTGCAAGACTGAGGGTTTGGTTTTTTTTTTTTTACAGGAAGTCACCTTCAGCTCCTAGAGGCCACACATGATTCTTTGTCATGTGTGCTTCCTGAACACAGCCTCTTCCTCATGGCAGATGCTTCTTCAAAGCCAGCAAGGGATAAAGAGACTCTAGCAAGATAGTGTTACCCTCTATATAATCATATAAACAGAATCACATACATCCCATCACCTTTGCCTCATTCCATGGGTTAGAAGGAAGTTGCAGGTCCTGCTCATACTCAACGGGAGGGGATTGTACAAATGTATGAATACCAGGAAGTGGTGATTATGGGAACCACCTTAAACTGTGTTCCCCACAATTTTGTATCATTTATGTAAATGTTTCAAAACACAAAAACACAGACAGAAACCTGCTTGAATCTCCAGGAAATTATGCTGAGTGAAAAAAAGCCAACCTCCAAAGGTTGCATGATATATGATTCCATTTATAAAATATTCTTATAATGACAGAATTATAGAAATGAAGAACAGATTAATGGTGGCCAGGGGTCAGGTGTAAAGGGAGACAGAGAGAGGAAAACACAGGTTGGTGTGGGTATAAAAAGAACAACAAGAAATATACAGAGTTGGGATATTATATGATACATGGTTTTGCAATATGTTAACGCTGGGGGGAACTGGTCATAGTACATGGTATCTCTCTGTATTATTTCTTAAAACTGCATGTGAACCACAATTATCAAAAATGAAAGGTTTAATTAATAAACTTCAACAAATAAACCACAGAAAAATTCAAAAAAACCCAAAAAACCCAGTATGAGCCCTGAATCGTGAGCATAAAATAATAAGACAAAAATAAATGGAGAAAAACATTGCAAAGAGCTGTTGACCTAGGAAGTTAATTTACAAAAAGATAATTAAAATCATTATTGGAGAGAGTAGAGAGTAGAATTGCTCTGTAGAAAATCAAGTCACTAATTTGGAGGGCAAAGTTGAGAAACTCAAATACAGAGGAAAAGAACAAACATTAAATGACTTAATTAGTTTATACTAATCATTAAGCTTCTATTTATATTTCCTTATATAGGAAACCTATGAATATTGCTTCATATATTATATGTATGATTTACATGTATATTTTTTGTTACATTTCAAATAAGACATGTGACTATTACTCTATAAGGTAATATGCCAAGTTATTAATAGTGATTTTCTTTGAAATGGTACTCTTATTAGTGATTTTAATTTTCTATTTTATGCACTTAGATACACAATTTTCTACCATGAATATGTATTAATATTAGATGAAAAAATGATTAAAATCAGTATAATTTTGTGCATATTACACATCTGTAATTATGTAAAAATACATACAACAAAGACCTGGAAGGAAATATTGTATACTAAATGTTAGCAGTGGCTCTGCCTGGGGGATTGGGATTTAGTTGTTTTTATTTTTTCCGAGTAGCACTGTGCAGTCTCCAGATTTTATACAGTGATCAGATGTTCATTTATAATCATCTAGATAAGTTTAAAATTAATATATACATTTTATAGATACTATATGATAGCATATATGTAAAAATATACACTACTAATTGATGGGAAGGAAAACAATAAAAGATCAGAATATTATAGATGACTTTTTTTATTCTTTCAGCTTTCAAATATTTTCAAAATTTGTATCATGAACATATATTGTTTTGATAATGGAAATACCCCAAAGAAAATAGAAGTGAGTAATTAACTGTTATGGAGAAAATTGGGTATGGGGAAATTTTTTCTAAACATAAAACAATAAGAAATCATAAAATAAAAAAGAAATATTCGAATATCCAATTAAAACACAGGAAAATATTTAGCATCCTTAAAAATAATTTCAAAAGTTGATTTTTTTGGACATAGATTCACTTCGTTCTTTCTGTTATGTTTCAGTCAGTTTTTAGATGATTGAACATTTCCTCCTTATGATGGAATAATATGCATATGTTAAAGATCTCATTTGAGAAAATATATAATAAAATAAGAAAATGTAATCATCTGTAAAAAAGAAGAAAATATACTGCATTTACAATTTGTCTTAAACTTACCTATGTATATATTTTTATGAATTAAGAAAGTGAACCAAAAGTGCTCATAATAGTTAAATCTTAGGATTGGGATTTCAGAAGACTTCTATTTTCTCTATTAATGCCTGTATTTTCACATTTTCTGAAATCAAAGTAAGTTGCACACTGTAATCAATGCCATAGAAGTATATCAAGGGCCAACCTGTAAATTTAAATGGCTCTGTGCTTGGTAGTGAACTTCCAATAACAGAGTTCCTTGGAAAATCTAATATAATTTATTTATTCGTTATTTATTTAATGCCTATTGGTCAATGAGTATCGTAGGTGTTTGGAATACTGTAGTAAACAAGCCACAGATTTTGCCTCTGTGCAGCTTACATTCAAAGATGGAACTTGGAAAACCTTTTACTCCAAGCCCCACCTCGATTATTTTGCTAGGGCTGTCATAACAAAATGTTTACTTTATCACAGTTCTGGAGGCTGGAAGTCCAAGATCAAGGTGCTGGGAGCGTTGTTTTTCTCTGAGGCTTCTCTCCTTGGCTTGTAGATGGTGGCCCTCTTGCCAGCTCTTCACACTGTTTGTCGCTCTGTGCATGTGCCCCTGCTGTCTCTCCCTCTTCTTGTAAGGACAACAGTCATATTGGACTAGAGTCTCACCTCAGTGACATCATTTTAACTTAATCACGTCTTTAAAGACTTTGTCTCCAAATATGGTTACATTTTGAGATACTGGGGTTTGGGACTTCAACATGTGAGTTCTGGGGGGACGCATTTCCGCCCATAATACCACTCTGCCCTTTAATTGTCTTTAGCGATCCCTCATATACTGTCCAGGGTCAGTTTGAATACCTCCGGGTGTATGGGATGCACTACCCAAGGTCATTAGTGGATAGAGCTTAAATCTGTCCCCAAATAGGTCACAGGATCCAGACTTCCTGAGGAGAATGCTGGAATATTCAGTATCTTGATTGTGCGACTCCCTTGTTGGAGGCAGCCTCTGCAGTTGGAGAGCGAAGTTTCCAACTGTGACTTACCTTCCACGTGCTACAGCCACAGCGAGACACAGAGTCACAGATAATTTCCATGTGGTTGAGCTCTTTACCCTTCTGTCTTCTCTTTATAGGGAGCCTGTGACATTTTTTTGTTTGTTTTTAGAAGGGATTCCTTATCTTCACCTCTTTTTTTTTTAACTGATCACCCTGAAAACTTTCTGGACCTTTCACTGATGGAATTACAAAGGCAGTTTTCCTGAATCTGACCAACTCAAAAGAATCAGCTTTTTGCTTTCTCTGGCAGCCAGCTTTTAATCCTGGGTCACATGTCACTTCTAATTGTGAGCATGATGTTCAAGTCCCCCTGAGGCCTAAATTTCCCCCAAGTAAATCCTCTCCTTCAGCAGCTACAGGAACATGTCAGGGAGAGTGATCTTTAGACACACTACTTCTGCAGGAGGGAGCAGCTCCACCTGGCACAAACTTCAGGGGTCAGTCATCTCTAATCGACTTTTTATCAATGCTGACACCTCCCTCAGTCTGATAGTAAATGATCGAAACCAATGGATGCAGGAGAAGGGACGGGAGCCCTGGGGATGGAGTTCTTCCTACTTCTAGGTAAACATACTATGTTTTCAGAGGAGAAAGTGCTGGAATCATTGGAGTTGATAGAAAATAAACTAAGTAGAATGTTCACCAGGTGTACTCAATTTGGCCAAATGGTATGTGGGGTTCTTATGAGAGAGGGACCAATACCCCAAAAAGCCTCAGATGTAATTTGCTCACCCTGAGAAAAGTTCTCAAACATCTTTAGAGAACATCAGAGTTCTTTCCAAGTGAAGCCTGCTGATAGGTGAACCAGAAGTTTCTTTTTATCCCGACATTTTATTATGAAAAATTTCAAACATAGCAAAACTGAAAGCATTTTACACTGGACACCTGTATACTCACTACTACATCCTACCATTAACATTTTGTTGTACCTGCTTTGTCTTACATTGATGTATTCTTCTTTCTAGCCATCAATCCATTCTATTTTTTGGTGCATTTCAAAGCAAATTGCAAATATTACTCTACTTCTCCTAAATACTTCTGAATGTAACCAGAGTTCAATATTTGTCTACAGACTTTTCTTCTTATGAGGTAAAATTTATTACAGTGAAACACATTAATATCAAGTGTACATTTTTTGTATTTTGACAAATAAATGCACATAGGCAACCCAAATAACTATCAAAATATTTAACAATATCATTACCCAGAAAGTTTTCTCATGTCCCTTCCCAGTCAATCCCTACCCACTTCCGCCTCCCAGACAAATTTTTCATATGTTTTTCCACCCTAAATCAGTTTTGCCTGTTGAGATCTTCACATAAATGGAATCATATAGTATGTATTCTTTTGTGTGTCTTCTATTACTTAGCATAATATTAATATTTTTGAAGTTTATCCCTGTTGTGTATTAGTAGTTCATTCCTTTTTATTGCTAAGTAGAATTCCATTGATTAAATATACCACAGTTTGTTTATCCATTCTCCTATTTGGACACATTGAATTTTTCAGTTTTTACCTAATATGAATAAAGTGAATATAAATATTCTTATACAAGTAGAAGAGTTAATTATTTCCTTTCTGTAAACACAATGTAATATTTTCAACTGTATAATCCGTCCATCTAACCATCAATCATTCATCCATCCATCCAGCTATCCTCTCTGCCATCCTTTCAAACACATATTGTGTACTTACTGCAGGCCAGGCAATGTTCTACCACTAGGAATACAAAGTCAAAAGATACATTCCCAGTCCTTTAAAGAATCTAGCGAGAGGACAACACAGACAATTACAGAAACAGAATTCGGGCTAAAAGGGAGGTTTCTAGAAAAGGGAGCAGCCCAGGAGAGTTGGACAAGACTTGCGGGCAGGTCAGGCCTGAAGGGGGACAGCAGAGCACAGTGTCCTCAACAACATTCTGTGGCAGTTGCAGTAACGACTGTCACGATACTCTTTCCTGGGGCTTCCATTAGTAAGAGCCAAAGTTTTCACAATAGAATTCAGTTCAAAGGAGGTGATTTTGCAAGGGACCATAATGAGTTAATTTACTCCTTATAACCTATTGTCCTAGAGCTTATCTCTATTTGCATACCTGCAGGTCTATTTCAAGCTTTAATCTAGCTTGACTTGAGACTTTCAGGGGTAGGCTAATGTTTTAGGAGGTTATTTTATCCTAAAGTTTACAGATTTCTTTTGAAAAGCTCTGTAGAGCTGACTCATAGAATCAGCCAGGCTTTCTCAAATGCAACAATTCCAGAATGTACTAACTCTGAGATGTAACACTGGGTTCCTTCTGAGTCACTGGTAGGGTTGCCAGATAAAATACAGGATACCCAATTACAGTAAATTTCAAATAAAGAGCAATGTTTTTTTAGTATAAGTGTGTACCAAATATCGCATAGGACGTAAGTAAACCCCAAATATTGGATCTGATTTATTTATACCAAAAGTGATTAGTTGTTTTGTTGAAATTCAAATTTAACTGCACGTCCCGAACTTTTATTTGCTAAACCTGGCAACCTTAGTCATTGGAGAAAGAGCTTTTCTGGCCAAGTGCATTTTACCCATGAAGGAAGCCAAACCCATAAAATACCAAAACTTTCAAAAATAACCATGAAGGATATATTAATTGTATATACATCTCCCTGTCTTTTGAATTAGAATATACGGCTACATCACAAAACTTTCTTGATAACCTGAATATTAATTATTACAGTGTGTGATGTAGTCAAATCTACTAGAGCAGTGGTTCCCAACCTTTCTGGCACCAGGGACCAGTTTCGTGGAAGAGAGTTTTTCCACGGACCGGGGGTGGGGTGGGGTAGGATGGTGTCAGGATGATTCAAGTGCATTACGTTTATTGTGCACTTTATTTCTATTATTATTACATTATAATATATAATTAAATAATTATATACCTCACCGTAATGCAGAGTCAGTGGGAACCCTGAGCTTGTTTTCACTTGCCACTTACTGGTAGGATTTTGATATGAGTCTGCAGGCAATTTATTTGTTATGGTCTCTGTGCAGTCAAACCTCTCTGCTAATGATAATCTGTATTTGCAGCCTCTCCCCGGTGCTAGCATCACCACCTCAGCTGCACCACGGATCATCAGGCATTAGATTCTCATAAGGCGTGTGCACCCTAGATCCCTCGCATGCGCAGTTCACAGTAGGGCTCACGCTCCTATGAGAATCTAATGCCACCACTGCTGTGACAGGAAGCAGAGCTTAGATGGGAATGTGAGCGACGGGGAGCCGGAAGCTTCATACAGATGAAGCTTCACTCACTTGTGCACCGCTCACCCCCTGCTGTGCGGCCTGGTTCTTAACAGGCCATGGACTGGTACCGTGTACTAGAGGGACCCCTGTACTAGAAGATATTGAGGTTGGGGACCCCTGTACTAGAGGATATTCAGGCTGCTTGTCTCTATACCAAGTGCCACCAGACATCGGTGACTTCAGAATTTTAAATCTGGTTTTTATCACTTTTTCCTTTTTCCCCTCATTATCAGGTTATCAACTAAACCCCCTGTGGCCATCAATATTTATTTTCTTAGAGTCTAGAAACACTAAACTTTTCTTTTGCCTAGGCTGATGTCAGTAAAAAATGATATACTAATTCTTTTTAAAAAATTTTAATTGGAATATTGTTGTTTTACAATGTTGTATTCATTTCTACTGTACAGCAAAGTGAAGTAGAATTCCCTGAGCTATACAGCAGGCTCTTATTAGTTATCTATTTTATACATATTCGTGTATACATGCCAATCCGAATCTCCCAATTTATCCCACCGCCACCCACCACCCCCGAGATACTAATTCTTGCTAGCAGTATGTATAAACAAAAATTATAGTCTAGTATGAAAAAGCTATTGCGCTCGCGATAATTATTTAACATTTCAGAGAGTTTTTTAAAAAGGAATTTCCTATATATATATATATATATATATATATATATATATTTTTTTTTTTTGCGGTACGTGGGCCTCTCACTGTTGTGGCCTCTCCCATTGAGGAGCACAGGCTCCGGATGCGCAGGCTCAGTGGCCATGGCTCACGGGCCCAGCCGCTCTGCGGCACGTGGGATCTTCCCGGACCGGGGCACGAACCCGTGTCCCCTGCATCGGCAGGCGAACTCTCAACCACTGCTTCACCAGGGAAGCCCGAATTTCCAATATTTTAATTTTACTTTTCTCATGCATTCATTCACTCACTCATTACAATAATAAATATTATTATCGAATAGAGGTTTATACAGACCTCTACAGCTTCAGCATTTAAGACATAATATTTATAATTAATCTTTAGAAACATGTATCTTTTTTTTTTTACATCTTTATTGGCATATAATTGCTTTACAATGGTGTGTTAGTTTCTGCTTTATAACAAAGTGAATCAGCTAAACATATACATATGTCCCCGTATCTCCACCCTCTTGCGTCTCCCTCCCACCCTCCCTATCCCACCCTCCAGGTGGTCACAAAGCACCAAGCTGATCTCCCTGTGCTATGTGGCTGCTTCCCACTAGCTATCTATTTTACATTTGGTAGCGTATATATGTCCATGCCACTCTCTCGCTTTGTCCCAGCTTACCCTTCCCCCACCCTGTATCCTCAAGTCCATTTTCTACGTCTGCATCTTTATTCCTGTCCTGCCCCTAGGTTCTTCAGGACCACTCTTTTTTTTTAGATTCCATATATATGTGTTAGCATATGGTATTTGTTTTTCTCTTTCTGACTTACTTCACTCTGTATGACAGTCTCTAGGTCCATCCACCTCACTACATATAACTCAATTTCATTTCTTTTTATGGCTGAGTAATATTCCATTGTATATATGTGCCACATCTTCTTTATCCATTCATCTGTCGATGGACACTTAGGTTGCTTCCATGTCCTGGCTATTGTAAATAGAGCTGCAATGAACATTGTGATACATAACTCTTTTTGAATTATGGTTTTCTCAGGGTATATGCTCAGTAGTGGGATTGCTGGCTTATATGGCAGTTCTATTTTTAGTTTTTAAGGAACCTCCATACTGTTCTCCATAGTGGCTGTATCAATTTACATTCCCACCAACAGTGCAAGAGGGTTCCCTTTTCTCCACACCCTCTCCAGCATTTGTTGTTTGTAGATTTTTTGATGATGGCCATTCTGACTGGTGTGAGGAGATACCTTATTGAAGTTTTGATTTGCATTTCTCTAATGATTAGTGATGTTGAGCATCCTTTCATGTGTTTGTTGGCAATCTGTATGTCTTCTTTGGAGAAATGTCTATTTAGGTCTTCTGCCCATTTTTGCATTGGGTTGTTTGTTCTTTTGATATTGAGCTGCATGAGCTGCTTGTAAATTTTCAAGATTAACCCTTTGTCAGTTGCTTTGTTTGCAAATATTTTCTCCCATTCTGGGGGTTGTCTTTTCATGTTGTTTATGTTTTTCTTTGCTGTGCAAAAGCTTTTAAGTTTCATTAGGTCCCATTTGTTTATTTTTGTTTTTATTTCCATTTCTCTAGGAGGTGGGTCAAAAAAGATCTTGCTGTGATTTATGTCAAAGAGTGTTCTTCCTGTGTTTTCCTCTAAGAGTTTCATAGTGTCTGGTCTTATATTTTGAGTTTATTTTTGTGTATGGTGTTAGGGAGTGTTCTAATTTCATTCTTTTACATGTAGCTGTCCAGTTTTCCCAGCACCACTTATTAAAGCAGCTGTCTTTTCTCCACTGTATACTCTTGTCTCCTTTATCAAATATAAGGTGACCATATGTGCGTGGGTTTATCTCTGGGCTTTCTATCCTGTTCCATTGATCTATATTTCTAGAAACATGTATCTTTAAAAGGCTAGAGGGTGATTAAAAACTGAGTGTTGCCATCTGAATATAATATATTCTCCAAATAGTGTGTTAATTCAATTTACATAATTGTATGAATACTGTGGGTGGATTCCCCGCCTGGTCTCATGTTACCATGTTAAGCAGAGTTGTTTAAATGTGGAAAGCACAATTCCCCTCTCACCTAAACCTTTCTTTGGATGGTCCCTGGATAAACATTGGGTCTTAACCTCTCCTGCACATTAGTTTGGATATTAACATTTCAACCAAATAGAGAAGGAAAAACAATTTTTTTTTTAGCTGCATATTTCAAGGAGAGCACTCAGATTCTAGTGGGAAGTTGACCCTAATCCTTGGCAGTTCACTGTTTCTTCCTCTGAGAATCTTTGTGCTAAAGAGTCTAAGTCCTCAGGACAATTGCCAGGGCACAAAGAAGTCACTGCTGGCAGATAGTCATAAAAGTTGGGGTTACATTCCTTCATCAGAATTCTTGAAAATGTATCCACCAGATTACCCTAAGGATGAAACCTGCCATGAACATCTGCCAAAGTCCATTACCTGCAAAAGGGCTTTCTCTCCATTTCAGTGGTAACTCTAATCTGCACATGGATCAGACTAGACTCATAATTATACCATGGGGTTATCTAAAGTAGTCAGTCTAGCTCCATCAGCCTTGACCTTTGCCTACTCTTGACCTGGATTCCTCACTTGGGCCAGTCCTATACTCCTGCCATGTCTTTTCTGGGCAATGTTCTTTCTACTAACACACAACTCTACAAGCACAGTGGTTCTCAATTCCAGTAGGCACCCAAATCATCTGGAGAACTTGGAAAATGCAGATTCCTAGAGCTCACACTACACCATGAAGTCAGATGCCCTAAGACCTTGAACTTTGCTCCAAGAAACACCCTTCTGCTCCTAAGTTCTGTGAGAATATGGACCGTGTCGGTCTTGCTTACTGCTTTTGCCCTGCACTAGCCTAGTGCCTAGCTCATGGTAGGTCCTCAAGAACTATTTGGTCAATGAAGAAATTTAGAAAGTCAGAAGATTGATGGGTGGCATAGTGGTTCCCATGACTAGTGTATGAAGAATTCTTAGGTGAAGAAATTCCTTTTTAAAAAAAATAAATTTATTTATTATTTTTGGTTGTGTTAGGTCTTTGTTGCTGCACGCAGGCTTTCTCTAGTTGCAGTGAGCAGGAGCTACTCTTTGTTGAGGTGCATGGGGCTCTAGGCACGCGGGCTTCAGTAGTTGTGGCTTGTGGGCTCTAGAGCACAGGCTCAGTAGTTGTGAGGCACGGGCTTAGTTGCTCTGCGGCATGTGGGATCTTCCCCGACCAGGGCTTGAACCCATGTTTTCTCCACTGGCAGGCAGATTCCCAACAAATGTGCCACAAGGGAAGTCTAGGAATTCTTATTAACATGAAGGATGAGTTGAAGAGTTTCTTTGAGGTTGAATTTGCATTTTTTTGAATAGTCAATAAATATTGCTTTTTTTAAATATAAAAGTACCACACCAGGAAAAAGTACAGTCCATTGTAACATATTCTTTTCCTTTCTTCTTCCCTCCTTCTTTCCATGCCTCTCTCTCTTCCTTCCATCTACCTTTATATATAAATAAAGATCTAGGAAAATGACTTTTCAATGCTCATTTTTTAAGTGGTGAGATTTTTGGTAACTTTAAAAAAATACTTTTCTGTATTACATGAAAAAATTTTGTAATAATCTAATAATGTATTATCAAAATAAATTAAAGTCAATAATCATTTAAAATTAAAAAAATGCTCTTTGACAGATCATTTGAGCATTAGAGGTAGTTAATATGTCAGATCTCAAAGTCTGCCAAAGATGGATGAGAAGACAGAGTGTAGGCATCAGGTTTGGTTGCCATGGTTTGCATCTTCTTCCGAAGAGTTCTCCTGCGAAGGCCCCTGAACTGTATCTCAGACCACGCTTCCAGCGATCTTCAAAGTTCCCTGTTCTGAACCCAACATCTGGGATCCAACTGGAAGCTATCGGTACCCATGACTCAAGGACACAAGTACTCACGACTTTAGGCCCTCTAGGCGCACATGAGGATGAGTAGCTGCATGAGATTCAGGGCAGTGGTAAAAGCTCCTGCACTGAGAGGTAAGCCCTGGACTCTCCTGGAAGCCTTTAAGTCTCTGGCATTGGGATCTGGACATGTGAAAAGAAAAGAATCGTTTCTGTTTTTAAATAGACCAAGCCATCTTTTGTGGGAGCTTCTCTGGGGACTTGTCCCTTTGTGCAAGGAAAGAAGGCCACATGGGCTCCTCAGGACAGGATTGGCCCCAGTCGGATAGCTTAGCTTATATCTCAGCTGACCCCTGGACCAACTTTCCACTTTACCCTTTGCAACCGTCTTTCACAGAATCTCAAGCCTTATCGTTGGTTTTCCTTGCTGGTTTCCAAATATATTTTTCTTGAGAGACTGTTCTACTTAGTGCTCACATTGGGTAACCACACGCCTGCGTTTTTAAAGCTTCCATGGCATGTCTTTCCCTTTCTCCTTGGTAAACCCTACTCTGGCACAATCAGTACTATGAATTAGCTAGACCCATTTTTCTACCCCCTTTGGCATACAGGAAAAATACATTTCCCAGCTTCCTTTGCAGTTAGGTGGAGAAGGTGACTATTTCTGGCTAGCATAATGTGGATAGCAGTGATGTAAGGCAATTTTTGGCTGGCCCCTGAAGTCTCTTGAGATGTCTATATCCAGTATCTTCATTGTGAAGACGAAGAGGATCCAGTGAAAATCCAGAAGAATTCTGAGGCCCTAAAGAACGGTAGAACGGATTAAACGATGTAGCCTAGGATCTTAGATCACTGCAGAGAAGAGAGCTGCCTGACTAGGAACATCTGAATTAGACTTTACACAAGCAGGGAGTAAACTTTTATTGTGTTTATCCATTTACACTTAGAGAATTTTTGTTCCTGTAAAATAAAATAGCCAACTCTAACTAAAACACCTACTCATACTCCAAATCCACTTAAAACATTGCCATCTCTGTCTAGCTCTCCTGAGAACCACAGGTGAGGTTAATCCAGATTCATGTCTCCCTCCAAAATGTTCTTTTTCATAGTATGTTGTAAAACATTTTCTTAGACCCCCTTCCTCTCCCAATAGACTGGAAGCATTTCAAGAGCAGAGCTTTGTCTTATTCAGCTTTGTAAATTTATTGCAGATTACTGTATCTAGAATATTTTAGGATCTCCCGGGATCCTAGGACTGTTTGACCAAAGTTTGTGTTCTTGTATATCGCTCCTCAGACAGAGCTAGAGGGGAAGGAACCCAAAGGATCAATGGATCAGAAATGCAAGTCCAAATCTCAAGTCTTTTTTGTGGTAAACAGGTCTGAGATCCTCAGGGGAGTATTTATATTTTCTGCCTCCTATAACCTCCCATGGACATGACTACAGACAGTTGGCCAAAGGTGGCCAAAGATGGGGGGTGGGTCATTAGAAGTCATGGCTCAGTTTTCCAGAGAAGATGATAAAAGCCAGTCGGGAAGGATCCTAACCTCTCTGGATACCAAGGTGAGGAAGTGATTGTGATCTCTTTTTCTGCCCCAAGACCAGGTACCAGCAGTCACGGTGTAGGTTTCCTGCCCAGACATTTTCTGTTCAAGAACAAAATGTCTTTTTAAGCAGACCAGAGGGGAAGAAACTTCAATGCCCAACTAAAGAGCTAGGAGAGGACATATGGATGTGGTCTGGGAGGACCCCTTTCATCCTGCTGCCTATATTCACTTTTCTGGGACATGTTTTTCATGACTTTCTTGGGGTGGAGGGCTTCAAAGTACAAATGTGCACCCACAGCAGTTTGCAAGATGTGCTTTTCTCTCTCTCTCTCTCTCTCTCTCTCTTTTTTTTTTTTTACTGTAACTCAAGGAAAGTCAATGCATTTAGAAACTAGAGTGGTTTTCTTCAGATGTTCAAGTTACATTTTACTTCCCCAGTTCATCTCTGAAGCTCCTCATCTTCACTGGTCAAGAACTTGTGAAAAAAAAATGGAGAAGAATTATCCTCAGTCATTTACCTAGAACTTGGACTGGGTGCAAACAGGTCAAAGGCCAATGCAGCTCTAAGAAATCAGAAAGATGTGGGAGTATTAGAATGCTTTGCCCCATGGCTATCAGGTTCACAAGCACAAAGACAGGTCTGATGGCGTGTGAAGGCTGTGAGCACCAACGATTGTTTGCAATAAATGCCTTAAGATCAGTCCCTGAACTACACTCTGCAAACTCAAGCAATGCTTTATTTTCTGTTTTAGGAAAAGGGTGAAGGGAGTCACAGTTTAGAGTACCTACTGTATGTTAGTTGCTGTTCATTCATTTAACAACTGTTTATTAAGTGCTTCCCATAAGCTAGCCAGAAAGTTGATTGAGATTTGGTTTCTGATTGGGTTACTGAGTCCAAGCTCATACTGCTTGCCAAATGCCAGGCTAATAAATCAAGAGACGAGTTGTTGAGGAAAGGAATTGCGACTTTATTTGGAAAAGCAGCAGACTGAGAAGATGGTGGACGAGTGTCCCAAAGACCCATCTTACCCGAGTTAGAATTCAGGCTTCTTTTACACTAAAAGAGGAGCAGGTGTGATTGGTTGTTGCAAACTTCTTGGTCCTGGAATCCTTTGTTCTTGCAGCTGCCCAGCTGTTCTTATAAACCTCCAACAATATAAATGTTATTCTCTGTTCTGCAACTTTTTATCTCTATATGAATGGAAAAGTGTTATACCTTTAAAGGTCAGAACCTTGAGAATGGGCTATCCTGTGTATTTCAGGTCATAGGCAACATTCATAACTTGTAGCAAAAGCAATAAAATACAAAGGTTAAAGAAACAGATGCAAAATGGACTCAGATTTATTTTTCCCTATTACAGTTGTAAGGACCTCAAATTCTCCAATTCAATTCAATTTGCTGTAGTGAGTTATTCATTGAGTCTACTTCATGTTTTCAATGGGCTTTTAAGACACAGAGGTTATCAGTCTAGATCACTGGAACTTGGACCAAAAACTTTTGCACTGGAGATGGCCAGAGAGGATGACTGAAAGTAGAAGATGGAATAAGGGGTATTCTTGCCAAGAAAGGGGATTCGCTAACAAGTTTAGTTGGGGTCTGAGAATCCCAAGGCACTAGGAGGTGGAGACAATTTGAGTCATGCTCTAGCTACTGTGTTTTCTGAAGCGTATTCTACAGAACACCAGCCAGCAAGATTCTCTAGGTAATAGTGTTCTACAGTCAAATATATTTGGAAAACTTTGTAAACATATCATGGACATGTATAAGAACGCTCACGTGATATAATAAGGACTTCTAGGAAATTTTACAGGAAAGAAAAAAATCTGTTCCCCGCTTCCAGCAGCCCCCCACCCTCCAACCCAGGCCATTCCAGACTTATTCCACAACATATTATTTTGTCACTTAATACTTATCCACATTCCATGAATTTGGAATTTTTTTCATCCTATTTTATAAAACATGGAAGCAGTTCAACCTGGAACACTATCCTGTCCAAAAGGAGCTTTTAGTGGGTCAAACACATATTTCACAATTATTTTTATTAATGTACATATTTACTTGGGGCTATAAAGTGTTCATTGTGGGTATATTGTGATTAACTCAAAGATGTGTTATGTTACATTATCATATCAATATATCATATGTATTATATCAAGTCCCATGATCATATCTGTCCTCAGGTGAAAATACTTATTATGTTAAGAGCTCGCACCAGCCCTCTGCTTAGGAAAGGAACGGGATCCAGAGAAGACTTTTGGGGATAAGATGAAACCGAAATCAGGCATCATGGTCATCAAAGAAGGAAAGTGACCACTAATTTGGTTTGGGAAGAGAGAACAAAGAAAGAAATATGTCAAGACAAGAAGTATGCCAAGTGATAAGGTGGAAGCCTGGCGCTCAAGTTTTAGAGTTTTAGTAATTTTTAGTAAATTGGTTTTAACCAATTCAGATTCAACTTCCAGCTGTTTGTGTTGTATAATGTGAATCCTTGCATCGTTCTAAATTTATTATCAAGGATTTTTATATATTCACCCTTTGAATTAATGTTTAATTAGATGGGAATTTAAGAGTTCTGTGAGTTGGTGCAGAATGAATGGGGATAAACACTAACAGGCTGAGGATGCTCCAAACTGAAGTGTTCGGTAGAAGTGGGAGGTCAGGGTTCTCTAGGGAAGTTGTGGGGTTTTTACAGAGCTCTGGAAGTGCAATGGGGGTTTGACTGATTTTATCTAACTCTCATGGAGGAGGAAAATGTAAATCCACATTTGGTAAGTATATATGATGGGTAGAGATAGAGAGAGATAAAGAGAGGAATAGAGATACAGATATGGAGATGGAGGTCTTTACAGCACCTTGAAAATCTTATTTTTTAATTATAAATGTTTCATATCTTAGAAAATTTGTAAAAAGGGGTCTGCTCTGATACCCATGCATAAGCCAGCAGTAGAAGAGGAGGCAATAGGCTTTGGCACTCAATCTACAGAAGCCCCAGAAGCTGGTTGCAAGTTTGTGGCCATAGTGAAAAGTAGGGAGAGCCAGGCTCAATTGTCTTCTCAAAACTTGGAATTCTCTTGGGGCTCAAAGATAACTGTGAAGTCCTGTTCTGGAACAGGAAAGCCAAAATTTTCACGGACAGGGTTATGGAGAAGTAACTAAACAGCACCGAGATAGAGGGAGACATCAGGGGCTGGAGTTCAGTGAGAAGGGGCTGCAAAGAGTCAAGCAAGTACCTTAGGTTGCATAAAGCAAGATCCACTGTCTAGAAGGCAGGAGGTGACAGTCGTTTCCTGCTCTTGGCTGGCCAGTCCACCTCCTTTCTGGATTTGTGCTTCTTTCTCGGGCATGATTAGTTCCCAGAGATACCTCAGTGAAGTGAAAATCTTTAAAAACTTTTGATGGCTTCCCGTTGCACTGAAAATAAATTTTCAGTGGGACCTCTTCCTCCCAGCTTACAGGGCCCCTCATACCCTTCCCTTTTTCAGTCCTTTTTCATGTATCCTTGTGTCTGCCTGAAGTGTTCACCATCTTCTATTTCCCTCTATGGCCCTGTAGACTTCTATTCATCTATCTTAGATTGGATGTCACTTTTTCAGTTAAGCTTTCCTTGACCTCCAAGATCAAGTTGTGCTATCCATTTTCATTTCACGCAACCTGTTCCCTTCCTGGCATTTAATTCCCAGGGAGGGACCTTACCTTGCACTGGCATACATCCTGAAGAACCCAGGAGTGAGCCCTCAGCCTGAAGAAGGCCAGGGGGGTTTGAGTAACACCCACCCAGGTGGCCTCTCTCCACACATTGGGAGGTCAGCATGTTGGAATGAAACCAAGGGTATTATCAGTTGAGTGGAGTGTTATTTGATCCTCAAAACCCATGGTCTTTAAACTGAAGTATATACACCTCTGAAGATTTATAGACATTTTTTCCAAGTGATAGATAAAGAATTTTGGTTTTGGATCATCAACTTCCATATGAACCCTTTTCTAATATTTGGTCCAACTGAATTGGTCCTTGAATTTCTCCTTTTTATTTCACAATCTCCCATTTCCCATGAAAAACAAAAAATAACATACCTTTTACTTATTGAGATTCTTATTATGGTGCATTATACTAACAAGAAAAACTTACAAGGAACCAAACAAAAGGAATATTCAAAACATTAAAAATATGCGGGCCTCTCACTGTTGTGGCTTCTCCCGTTGCAGAGCACAGGCTCCAGAGGCACAGGCTCAGTGGCCATGGCTCACGGGCCCAGCCGCTCTGCGGCATGTGGGATCTTCCCGGACCGGGGCACGAACCCATGTCCCCTGCATCGTCAAGTGGACTCTCAACCACTGTGCCACCAGGGAAGCCCTAAAAATATTTTTTGATGCTAGATCACTGTGTGATTTTTGTTACCTAACTCACTTGTAATAATAACTTGAGCAACGATGGTTGGAGAAGAAGCTTCCATTTCTCTGTACTTTCTTTTTGAACACATTTTCTAAGCATTTAACATCTACAAAACAAATAAACAAAAAGGGGAATAGAATGATACTAAATGTATCTTTCATGTAATTAGTCATACTCATCTTCAGAAACATCAACAGCCTCATTAAAAGATACATTTCCAATACAATTGTGTTATTTCTCCTTAATAAATAGTTATCAAAATTTGTAATGTATTTTACATGGGTTATTTTAATCCATGCTTTAGTAATTATAAAAATGATATCTACATGGAGGAGAAATTCTTTTTAATACTTAGCACCATATAGCTCTAGGAATTACAAAGTTTAAAAGTAAATTTATATACATATTTTTGCACCAGATAAATACGATCTATTAAAGGTTTTTAAGCATCAAAATATATTACATGAGCTTAAACGTCTGTGTGGGAAGTGAAATGAAACTATTAGTTTATGGAGAAAAAGAAAAATGTAAACTGATTGTTACAAGAGCGCTTATTCATTTTTTTCATGGATGATGTGGTTATGAAATTACGATGAGTTTTAAATACCCCAGACTACATTTTAAAAAATGTTTCACAGTTTTGCTTAAAAATGTCCACATTCCCAATATACCCAAAATACTATCCTTTGCCAGGAGGCACCAAAGTTTCCAGAGTCGTTTTGGAGAGTAAACAAGCAAAAAGTTTGAAGAGCAGCGCTCCAAGGTATGTTCCTGGAAAACTGGAAAGTCAGCCTAGCTCCACCTCTTTGCAAAGGGTGTCACTAACAGGTGGGACGAGTGACACTCCAGGGGGTCTCTCCCACTCAGAATGCCATTCTTTGTCAACTGCTCCAGCTCTGGAGTGCACTCACATTGGAGAATCTTCCTTAAGCTGCAGTTTGCAAGTCCTCCTTATGGAACATTTCCCTGCCCAGCCTGGCTAGACTGAATGAGGTTCTCTTGATAAACACTCTCAGAGACCCCCATGCTGCTTGCTTTCTCAGATCCTTTATTATGTTTCATAATTATGCATTTAAAAGGACTTGGCCAAAATCCAGTGCTGCCAGACAGCAAGCTCTGTGAGGGCAGGACCTGACCTGCTTTTACTCATCCTTTTCTCTCTAGCACCGAGCACAGGGATAGACGTTCATAGCAGACTAGTAATTATTCATTGAATGACTGGATGAACTAAACAAAAGGAAAGCCTTTAAAATGTAAGTCCACTAAGAACAGCAATGCTTTCAGGTATGAATGTTTATTTGTTGTTTGTTTCCTTATCTTCAAGATTAACTGTGCACTTACTATGTGCCTGTGTATTTAGTTGTGTTACTTGCACTTGGTGGGCAGGAAAGAGTTAAAGGTTTTACTCAGTGGTACTGGGAGCAATGGTGGCTCCCGAGGCAGGCAGACTTCAGATGGGGCAGCTACAGCAGTGTTGTCCTGTTGTAAGATCAAGGGAACATCTCTGGAATGAAGGTGCTGGGGTGCTGGGGACTTGGGTTCAGAGGTTCTTCAAGGTCCACCCTCCCAGGGAAGTCTCTTCTCTTGAATCTAGAAGACCTGGAGATGACTCTTTCCACAGTAATAGACATCAGGGCTGGGAGAAGAGATCTGAAACTGTTCAAAATTGTGCAAACACAAAATAAAAAAATGGAATAAAGACATACTTTGAGCTAGAAGCTTCTGCCGTGGCAGCAGCAAGCGTTTCTCCCCTTTAGCATGGTGCTCTCTGTATCTCAGTCGAGGGAAGCCGAGCAGACAGGAGTGCTCCTTTGAGCTCTGACGTTCAGCAAGTCAGCTTGGGGCCCTCCAGATGGAGAAAACTAATTTAAGACAAAACTATTCAAAAGAAGATGAAGTGTTAGTGGCCAGAAGAAAGACATCTGAGCATGATTTAGTGACACTTAGGCTTGAACTCTGACTCAGCAATTTCCAGCTGTGTAACTTTGGCAAATGACTTAACTTCTCTGAGTTTCAGCTTCCTCATTAGTAAAATGGAATTTTGCAATACTCTGCAAGTGGGAGAATGGATATGAAAGTGTTAACTTCATAAGAGGTTGTCCAGTAAATGTCTGTCAAAACTGTTGGAAGATAAGAGATTTCTAGAATCAGACTGGTACCTGGACATCCGTGAGCAGAGTTTAGAGAGTTGGCTAAACAGAATGACCTTTGGGTCCAGCCATGACATGGACATGTTTGTACTTGTATATAAGTCTCTGGGTTTAGGACAGGGTTTCCCAATCTTGGCACTATTGACATTCTGGGCTGGAGAAGTCTTTGTTGTTGGTGGTGGTGGGTGGAGTGCATTGTAGGATATTTACCAGCATCTCTGGCCTCTACACGCCAGATGCATTAGCACTCCTACCCAAGGTTGTGACATTGCCAAATGTCTCCAGATATTGCCAAATGTCTCCTGGGGTGGGGTGGGGGGCAAAACTGCCCCTGGTTGAAGACCACAAGCCTAGAAGATGAACTCACATGTAGGAAAAGCTGATGTGTGTGGTAGGGTGAGGGGTAGGGAGTGAGTGAGAGTAGTGGCTAAATAGTAAATGTGTCAATATCATAGTAAGGCAAAACCTGAGCTTTTTCTATTTTTTTTTTTTGGCCATATGCGGGCCTCTCACTGCTGTGGCCTCTCCCGTTGTGGAGCACAGGCTCCAGACGTGTGGGCTCAGCGGCCATGGCTCACGGACCCAGCCACTCCACAGCATGTGGGATCTTCCCGGACCGGGGCACGAACCTGTGTCCCCTGCATCGGCAGGCAGACTCTCAACCACTGTGCCACCAGGGAAGCCCTGAGCTTTTTCCTTTTAAAGGCACCCCAAATGATTCATTGTTCAAAAAATAAACTTTAGTAGGATGACACAAATTATATAAAATACTTAGCATGTATTCACTTTACGACATTTCCTCATGTTGTACTATAATCATCTATTTCCTGGGCTGTCTCTCCATTGACTACCAGCTTCCTGGGGGTATTATATTCCTTAGGACATGGCAGAGCACCTGACCCACAGTTGTTGAACAAAGGCAATATTTATTAAATGAATGGATTGTCAGATAATTCTAATATGGCTCAGAAACCAGTATAATTGCTCTTACAGATCTATTGAGTAAGAACAATAGTATATAATATGCTTTTTTAAAATACTTGGTCAGTAGACTAGCTCACCTGGATAGTTATGGAAATCCAGAGATCCAACCTCAACCCTGACAATTAGGCCAAACTTTTTCTGACTGGCTGAATAGATGGATGGATAGATGGATGGATGAATAGAGAAGGATATGGGATAGATAAGGATGTATATGAACAATTCTTAAATATAAGGAAAAGTATGGAAAGAGAGTAGCCCTGGGAAGAGCAGAAGTTAACATTTATTGAAGGTTTACTCAGTCCTAAACACCGTATTGGTGTTTTACATATGTTATCCTATTTAATCCTCATAATGATGACGGTTTTATGATTCCCATGTTAAAACTCAGGCTTCGTGATATTAAGCAACCGACTCAGAATGGTAGGGTGGTCCTAGGAGCCCAGCCCTAAGTATCTCAAATACCTAAGATAACCTCCAGTTGCACAATTTTACAGAAATCTTCCCCATCCCAAATGCAGAGCAGAGACCTATGAAGCATCTGAGTCTATGGCCTTCCAGGACCTCATCTTCCCCCCGGCGTGGT
Organism: Lagenorhynchus albirostris; assembly: GCF_949774975.1. NCBI lineage: Eukaryota > Metazoa > Chordata > Mammalia > Artiodactyla > Delphinidae > Lagenorhynchus > Lagenorhynchus albirostris. The sequence goes on from NC_083109.1 coordinate 19,592,094, forward strand.
GGATGCAGCCTGGCCCAACTCTGAGCCTGAAGCTTCATGGCAGATCCTTCTGCTTCCTGAACCTGTTTATAGTGTTGACAGGTTACAATGCATGTGGCCTTGGCTGGGTGCCCACCCCACACAGGGACCTCCCCCCCGCCACTGTCAGGGGCCCTCTGCAAGTGGGTGATATGGAAATTACCTCTCACCATGACTGCAAGCTGCTTGTGGCTGCGTTCATCACCAGGTGAAGAAATGCCTTTTTCTTTGGAAACCAATCACTCACCAGTCGAGCCAGGAATCTAACACAGATGGTTAAGCAATCTTCATTCTCTCCTATCCCATCCAATGTGTGTGTGTATTTGGACACACCCTTTTATAGGATTCCCACCGTCATTCTGGGAAGACCATTCTCAGAGATCCTTGAACTCCACAGTAGGCTTTCCCTGCATCTGGCATGTCCTAGTGAGGTGTATATTCATTAATTCATCCATAAATCCAATGTGCTTATTAGACTTCTACTATATGTCAGACTCTGTGTTAAGAGTAGGAAGAAGACAGACAAGGACATGAACCTTGCATTCTAGTGGGAAGAGAAGGCAAGTAATTAGATAGGTCCTTGGAAATAATATGGGGGATGGACTAGGGAAGACATGGGGGTTGGACAAGGCTATACAAATTCAGGTGATCAGGGAAGTCTTTTCTGGGATGAAGTGGGTGAAGTGCTCTGGTTTGAGCCCTTGGGGAGGGGGACTGTGGAGCAAACTGGTTCAGGCCATGGACAGAACCAGAGCAGTTGTTGTGTCTTGCTGGATGTATATCAAATTATGGAATTAAAAAATAAAAATAAAAATAAATGAGAGAGAAAAAAAACAAGAGGATAAGAAAGAGAAATCAAAGTTGTCATATACCAAAGAAAGTTTGAAGAGGATAAGGCCTCAGATGAGAGCTTGGACTCCTGTGGAAAGAGGAAGAAACCTAAAGACACAGAAGGAAATTGACCTAATATTTATTTAGTATTGGATACTGAGCCAAATGGTTGACATATATTGCTTGATTGAGTTCTTTATCAAAACAAAGAAACAAACAAATCCCCATAATATATCATGATGCCCATTTCACAGATGGGGAAACTGAGGTTCAGGGAGTTTAAATACATTTTTTCTTGGTCATCCTGCTGGGGGGTGGGGGGTGGGATTCAAACCTAGGGCTCATGTCTCTAAAAGGCATGTCCTGTCCATGATGTAAAGCCATATCCCTATGAGGATGAACAGCTGAGTATTTTGTCTGAGGTAGAGTATAAGGAAAATTTTATGGGGTGAAGAAGGGAGAGGGTGGTACATGTGTAAACTAGTCAGTGTTGAAACATTTGGTGGGGAGGAGAAAGAGAGTGGGCAGAGAGTGGCTTGAGTGGGTAGGAACCAGAATTCAGATTTGGTGAATGGAGCACATCCAACAGATATTGGGTTGTGGTTACTGATCACTTTTTCTTCCATTTTGATCTCTATACCTGTCTTATCCCCTGGACTTGAAGACAAGGGTCATTAACTTTTAAAAAATACATGTTTAGCATGTGCTCATGGTGAACTCAGGCAGTATAATGAGTTACACAGTGAAAACCAGTCTCCCTTCTCCTGTCCCCATATCTCATACTACCCTTATCAGCTAAGGACCATTTCAAACTTTAAGTGTGAGCTTGAGGACTTATAAGCCTTGTTACTTTAGGGGCTCTATTGTACTTTTCTAAGCCTCATTTATTCATTAATTAAACACATAATTACTAAATACCTATTGGGCAAAGTCTTAGTTACTTTTTCTGTATGTTTCCTATTATGCTATAACAAATTATCACAAACTTAGTGACATAAAACAACATAATTTATTACTTTATAGCTCTGGACATCAGAAACCCAAAATGACTTGGTAGAGCTGCATTCCTTCTGGAAGCTTCAGAGGAGAATCAGTTTCCTTGCCTTTTCCAACTTCTAGAAGCCACCTGCATTCCTTGGGTCCTGGTCCCTTCCTCTGTCTTCAAAGCCAGCAGCAAAGCATCTTCAAATCTCTCTTTCTTTGACTCTGATTCTCCCCTTTTCCCTTATAAAGATGTTTGTGAGTAGCTTGAGCCAAACTGGATAATTTAGCATCATTTCCCCATCTCAGGATTCTAAACTGCATCTTCAAGGTCTCTTTTGCTATATAAAGTCACATACAAATCAAAACTACAATGTTATATCATCTCATGCCAGTCAGAATGGCCATCATCAAAAACTCTACAAACAACAAATGCTGGAGAGGGTGTGGAGAAAAGGGAATCCTCTTGCACTATTGGTGGGAATGTAAGTTGATACAGCCACTATGGAGAACAGTATGGAGGTTCCACAAAAAATTAAACATAGAACGACCATACCACCCAGCAATCCCACTACTGAGCATATACCCTGAGAAAACCATAATTCAAAAAGAGTCATGTACTGCAATGTTCATTGCAGCTCTATTTACAATAGCCAGGACTTGGAAGCAACCTAAGTGTCCATCAACAGATGAATGGATAAAGAAGATGTGGCACATATATACAATGGAATATTACTCAGCCATAAAAAGAAAGGAAATTGAGTTATTTGTAGTGAGGTGGATGGACCTAGAGTCTGTCATATAGAGTGAAGTAAGTTGGAAAGAGAAAAACAAATACTGTATGCTAACACATATATATGGAATCTAAAAAAAAAAATGGTCATGAAGAACCTAGGGGCAAAATGGGAATAAAGACACAGACCTACTAGAGAATGGACTTGAGGACACGGGTACGGGGAAGGGTAAGCTGGGACAAAGTGAGAGAGTGGCATGGACATACATACACTACCAAATGTAAAACAGATAGCTAGTGGGAAGCAGCCACATAGCACAGGGAGATCAGCTCGGTGCTTTGTGACCAGCTAGAGGGGTGGGATAGGGAGGGTGGGAGGGAGGGAGACACAAGAGGGAAGAGATATGGGGATATATGTATATGTATAACTGATTCACTTTGTTATAAAGCAGAAACTAACACCATTGTAAAGCAATTGTACTCCAATAAAAATGTTAAAAAAAAATAAAGTCACATATTCACAGGTTCCAGGGATTCGAATGTGAACATCTTTGAGGGGCTAGTGTTCAGCCTACCACACCATCTAACATGAAAATGAATCTCTATGCCCAGATTTTAAAAAATATCATATCTCCAAAATAAGTTAAAATTCATCCAGTTCTATTCATTCCATTGATATCATATAGCTGTGTTATCCTTGTCTCTCAGGTCACTGTAAAGACTTCACACTAGGATCCTGGTACCTGGATCAGTTTTCCCATCGAGTTTGCACTCTGCTGCCAGGTGGCCTTTCTAAGCCTACATGCTGTTCATCCTATTCCCCTTTTAAAATATCTCAGTGACCCCCCCCCATTGGCCTCCATATGACGTAAAACCTCCCTTGCAGCATTAACGAGACTTCACAACGCTACCCTGTAGCCTCCTGAACTTCCTCCAGCTCCTCAGGTCTGGTCCGCCTGCCCCTTGGCCTTTGCATGTGCTCTCAGCTTAGGTGTTAGCTCCTTAGGGAAGCCACCCCTGACTCTCTACGGCTAGACTAGATTAAATCTTGTCTCTGTGGTCCAACAGCAACTCTGCATCACCTATCAAACCCTCATTGTGCTGAATGGACATGAATCTTGTTCATCTGTGGTTGTTTAATAAGTATTTGTTGACTTAGTGACTGCATGAATGAATGAATGTATGAGCCACACTCTCACCAGACTCACCAGAGAAACAGAGTGTCTGATTTCCACCCTACTCTGATGTTTATCATTAACCTTGATTCTCTGAGTGCAAAGTCTATTTGGAAAGGTAGTAACTGTTATGGAGGGCTGTGGGTTTCAGTTTCTCGTTAGAAAAAGAACCGTCTGTATATATTCGGCATGCATTTTGGCAGGGGGGTGCATCCAGAAACCTTTGAGCTTTTAGAGTCGGGGCCTTGTCTTCTTCTCCAGCTCTAGACAGATCAGTTGTGCAGAGCTGAAAGCCATCAAAAGCTAGAAATAGTTCAACAAGAACTATTGCCAGTGTAGACTTGTTATGGACATACTGCATGCTCACAAGGTTTTAATAGACAACCATCCAAAAGCAGTTCTTTGCACCAACATGCATTCTATCTTCCTTAACCTTCCCCTTCCACAGAATATTCCTGGCCTTCCTGAAAGCAAAGGACCAGGTTCAGTGAGCTGAAATTCCCCAGAGAAGGGAGGAGAGTCAAGCAGGGGACTCTGGAAGGGGTGGGGACACTTTTTTCCTCCTTCCGGACATGCCATGGAAGGCAGTAAACCACACACGCAGCTTGTTTGGCTGGAAACAGCAGACCCAGTGCAACGCACGACGTGGCGGCATCTCTCAGGGAGGGTTGCAGCTTACAATATTCCACTATTCTAACGCCAACCTGGCAGCTGAGATGGACAGGCAGGCTTTCCTACCAGGAGAAGTTTCTGCTTCACACAGAAGGTGGATTACAGGAAGGATGTGGACATGCCATGGTTCATATCAGGAATTCTTCAGCAGGAGAGAGCACGGAAGGTTGTTTATCAGCAGATCTTGCCAAATAGATCAGGCATATTTGATACAGGCTGGCAGCTCACCCAAGCCCTAGGAAAACTATTTCCTCCCCCTTCCTCTCCTAACTTCTCTGGGTCAGCTTATTTGTTCAGCTCTCTAACTGGCCATCCCAGATGAGCAGGTAAAGGAAACTTCCACATCCTCAGGCAAGATATAAGTTGTGGCTTTAGTTCCTGATGTCTTCCAAGAAGTAGTCGTTCCAGAGTAGACATTTCATTCTCTTTCTCGTCCCCCAATTACAGGCTCTGGCCATTCATGAAGAGAGAACTCAAAAAGCTATTAAAAGGCCAGAGAATATGGGGAGGGGGAAGGGTAAGCTGGGACAAAGGAAGAGAGTGGCATGGACATATATACACTACCAAACGTAAAATCCATAGCTAGTGGGAAGCAGCCGCATAGCACAGGGAGATCAGCTCCGTGCTTTGTGACCACCTAGAGGGGTGGGATAGGGAGGGTGGGAGGGAGGGAGACGCAAGAGGGAGGAGATATGGGAACATATGTATATGTATAACTGATTCACTTTGTTATAAAGCAGAAACTAACACACCATTGTAAACAATTATACTCCAATAAAGATGTTAAAAAAAAAAAAAGGCCGGAGAAAAGCAGAGTGGACTCGATTCACTCCTTGTCTGGTGGTGGGTCTTCCTAACTAAATACTGGCCCAAGAGATTTAATTAACCATGATTAACAATGAGACCCTCCCCATGAGACCCTACCAGTCGCCTGGTAGGTTTGTGAAGCTGCAGCTTTCTGAGTTTTCCCCAGACCTTGTGAATCAGAACCTCTGGGTGTAGGCCTCAGGAATCTGTGTGATGCAGGGGTTAGGGATGGAAATGGAGATTAATTTTGAGCAAATTTGCCCTTGCACTGAGGATGACCATGGAATGCATGTATCAATTGATTTTGACTTCGGATGGCTCTGGATGTGAATCTTAGCTCTGCTGCTTACTAAGTGTGTGACCTTGGGGAAGGTACCTCTTCTCTCTTAGTCTCAGCTTTCTCAGCTGTAAAATGGGAACAGTAACAGTATTTCCTATCAAGGCTGCCATGGGCATAAAATGAAGTTGTGCAAATAAAGTGTCTGACACATAGTAAGTGGTCCATAGATGGCAGTGGGTCCTAATGGTGTGGCTTTGAGTAACTATGTCTGAGTAGGGAAAGGATCTCCCATCTTCTCTGGGCCAAATGCTGAGTTTCGCTCTAGGAATAGATGGGCCCTGATGTCTAGTGAAGTATGCTTCCTATGAGAATTGACATATGTGACTAGAAAGTGACATCTAATCCATGGAAGAGCGGCAGGAGGTGGCAGACAGATCTGGGTTTGAGTCTCGCCTCTGACTATGAGATGTTGGGCAAAATTTTCTGTCTTTCTCAACCTCCTTTTTAAAATCAATTTATTTTTTAGTAAAGTGTAGTTGATTTACAATATTGTGTGAGTTTCAGGTACAGTCAAGTGATTCAGTTTTATATACACATATTTTTTTCAGATTCTTTTCCTTTATAGATTATTACAAGGTATTGAATATAGTTCCCTGTGCTCTACAGTAAATCCTGTTGCTTATCTATATATTTTATGTGCAGTAGTTTGTACCTGTAAATCAGCCTCTTTTATTTGAATTATACAAATAATATTTGTCTTGAAAATTTTCTAGGGAGATCAGGTGAAGCATCTATAAATTTTAGTGTTTTCATTTTTTTTTTGATCTATTCTGGTTCCAAATGATATACTTTTCTGTTCATGGATTACACGTGACAAATACTATTTGGGGAAAGTGAGCAATTTGATGGTATTAATCTTTTACATATTAAAGAAATGTACATTAATCATGGAAACTACAAGGAATATTTGCCAGTCTTTGGGGAGATGGAGTTCATTCATTCATCGTACAGTCATGACACATAAAAAGTAATTACTAAAGGGTCATTTAAAAATTAATATTGCTAATATAGTAACATTCATATTAATAATAAAAGTCAGTTTGGACTAGTACATGAAGAATGTGAGTTGAGACGGAGTCAGCTATTCCAGTGGTTAGAAGCTGTGTGACCTTAACTAAGATACTAAACCTCTCTGAGGCTGAGTTGTGTCATCTGTAAGAACAGAAGGCTATACCCACATTGCTAGTTTGTAGTGAGAATTAAATAGTGTACATCATGCTACGAAAGACCACAGTGGACATTCAACATATGTGTATATTAAGCCACATATCTTTCTACTTTTCTTAAATATCTTACCAATTTTTTATTTGTCTCTTGGATTTTCCATATAGATAGGATTATCTGCAAATAGTGGTACTTTTGCACATTCATTATCCATAGTTAAACCTCCTTTTTTTTTCTCATTGTGGGGAGTAGGACTTCTAGGACAATGCTAAACTATAATTATAGTTGTCAACTGCTTCTTCTCCTGTTTTGCATCAGTGGGGATGATTCTGGTATTTTATCATTAGGTATGATTTAGTTATCAAACTCTAGTAGCATTATTGTATTCTACATTTTTTTCCTATTTTTACGGTAGTAAATTTTGTTTGTTTGTTTTTTTCCTAATCAGGAATGAACCCTTACTAACTATTTTGTTTTGTTTCTAGCAGTTCTCAAAGTGATGTTTTGGTGTCTTCTTCTTTAATCTGCTAATCTGTATGATTGACGCTAATAATATACAACCATCCTTGCATTACTGGAATCAACTCTACCTGTTCCACTGAGTGCAAATGAAACACTTTCCTCCTTCTCTGCCAGACCCTGGTCCTGTAGCAGGTCTCTCTGATGTCTGCATCCCCTGTTCCATGGCATGGTCTTTTTAGAGGGAGGGGGAAATGAAGATGGGGCCCATTTGCAAGTGCATATGGGAGGAGATTGTCACAAGACTTGTTAGACATTCGGAGAGAGAAACTCATGAGTTCCTGGTTCCTGTTGATATCAGGTTTAGAGGCCTTTGGAGTCTGTTCTCTTGTGCCATCCCATCCCCTGCAAATTGCTGCTGCAGCAGCCTCCGACCAGCTGCTAGGCACCTGACCTCACGTCCCTCTGACCACAGAGGACCAAGGCCACGTCTGCCCAAGGCCGTTTCCATAGAAATGTAAATACATAGCGAGTGCTTCCTCTTCAGGCCATCTTGTCCCTCTCTTCCCTTTTTTTTCTTCTAGATCTTTTATGACAGTAGCTTGGGTTTCACAACAGAGAGATGTGTCATTCAGTCACGCAGTTCCCTATGAAGAAATAGATGTACTTTTCTTCTCTCTATTCTTTTTTGAAAGCACGGAAAATAATGACAGATAAACTTCTGGGTCTTGATGAGGATGTCAAGTGCATCTCTCCTACAGGGGACGGGAGAGAAATAGGGGCTAAGCCCAGTGGACTCATTGCACATGGGTCTGATTCCAGGTTTGCCAGATAGAAGGGGAGCTCTCACATAAGGTGATGCATGGTGTTGCATCAGCTCCCAATAGCAGTTCAGACCCAACTCTGTCGACGCTAAGCGTGGGTATAAGGATTTCTGTCTTCCTGGAAGAGGCACGACTCCTTCTGCCCTCCAGCTTGCCTCCCCCGTGTCAAAGACTGTTAACTCAAAATCCGTATGGCCCCCTGGGAGTGAGGGAGAACCCACTTTTAAGCTTCAAGCTATGTTGATTGGGGTTGAGTTATTTATATTCAGTTTTCTGAAAGACCAAGCTCTGGGAAGGTGCATAGGCAGGGCATAAACAATGAAGGATTGAAGCCAGGAAGTGTGTCTTAGGTCAGATGCTCAGAAGCAGACTCTGAGATGAGGATTCATTAGCAGGTAACTTATGAAGGGAAACTGGGAAGAGAGGGTCAAATCAGACAGGAATGGGCAGGGGATCAAGCAAGAGTGTGAGCTCAGGCAAAGTCCTATGAGGTTGACTACGGCTTGATCCAGCAATGATACTGGATTCTTAGTTAAACCTCAGAGGTATCCTGATTTGAAGTAAGGAAGTTGAGTTTTCATGCAATTGCACACCACAGTCACATTAAAAGTTCTCAGGGAGGACATACTTTCCTAGGAACTTCCAGCTTTCTGTGCAATCGGACAAAGTGGGCTCAAGTAGCCCAAGGGTGGTCCCCTGAGAAAACCACAGGCGCCAAGGGACACACACAAATGGTTAAAGGGGTTCTGCAAGGATCTGGCTGCACCACCCAAACTGTTTTCCCATAAAGTCATTAGTCATGTAATGGACCTGGGTTAAACCTACAGATGCCCAGCTCTCACCGAGGCCGACGGGATCAGTATTTCTGGGAGTGGAGCCCAGAAACCTGCAGGTTTGTCCAGCTCTCTGTATGATTCTAATGCCTTCTAATGGTGGAGAACCACAGCTTTAAGTGTTGCAAAGGGCTGAGGATTCGATCATGGCAAACAGCAAGTGGGGGGTCAAGGCAACAAGAAGCACAATTCTTTAAATAGGAAGAAAGAGCCATGTGTGAGACTGAAAATGATGCAGGCTTTGCAGCCAAACCCACTAGAATCCCTTTCCCGGCCCTGGGATTCTGGGACTTGGAGAAATCCATTTTACCTCAGTTTCTTCATCTCTATGAGTCATAATACTGAATTCATTGAGCTCTGTGGAGTTTCTTTATTCATTTGAGAAATATTTATTGAGTACCTATGCATTTTCCCAGACATTTCCCCAAGTTCTGAGGGCACGAGAATAGATCAGACAGATAGGATTCCTGCCCTGGTGGAGCTCAGGGGCTGGGCGGTCACATTCCTGCCCTGTGAGAACAAAGCCTTGCTTTCTTCCCAGCCTTCCCTGAAATCCTCCTCTCAGTCTCCACTGTGGCTTCTCCATCTTCTTGATTTTCTGCAGTTCTTCAGGGCTAAGGAGACACGCTAAATGATCAGAGGTGTTACAGTAAGTTTTGGAGCAAATGCTGCCGTAGAAAACCCACTGATATAAATAGAATAACATGAGACAGAAAGAATTGGCTCTCCGAATGAAGGAAGTGTTTGGAAGCCCTGGTTATATGCATGAAGTTAAAGGTACTAAGTGTACTATCTAGAAAAAAAGAGATAAAAGTACCCAGATATTTCAAAAGATACTTTATAGTACCGTGAAGAGGACCTTGAACAAACAGTAATTCATTCATTTCTTCATTTTTGATTCCTGTAACCCAGATGTCAGCCAACCCCTGGGACTGGGATAAGACAGCCTCAAATGCCCACTTCTGTGGTCCTCCTCAAGATCTCCCTGAATCCTCACTATCTCTCGGATTCACGACCTCCTGCTCTTCATATGCAATCTTTGTTCTGAACTACGCTGATTTTTTTTTTTTTTTTTTTGCGGTACGCGGGCCTCTCACTGGTGTGGCCTCTCCCGCCGTGGAGGGTTGTCTATTCTTATAAGATACTTATCGAGGGCTTCCCTGGTGGCGCAGTGGTTGAGAGTCCGCCTGCCGATGCAGGGGACACGGGTTTGTGCCCCGGTCCGGGAAGATCCCACATGCCGCGGAGCTGCTGGGTCCGTGAGCCATGGCCGCTGAGCTGAGCCTGCGCGTCCGGAGCCTGTGCTCTGCAAGGGGAGAGGCCACAACAGTGAGAGGCCCGCGTACCGCAAAAAAAGAAACGTATCGAGTCTTTCCCCATGCAGAGATAGTTACCTTCCTCCGAGGAATTCTGACACCCACTGGTGGATATGCAGCCTCATTATAACCCTTTCAATCCGGTAGACTCTCATGAATCCCCTTGGTGGCGGTTTCCATTACCCTCTCTTATAACTAGGGATTTACTTTATTTCTTGGGATGACAAGTTTTCTCATATAGAAAACTGGCTCACTTTTGTGTGTGAGAGTATTTTGAACATCCGCAAACATCAACAATGGCTAATCAGTTCTTCTGACCTCAGCGCATGTGTCATGATTCATTTCTGTAAGGTTCATATCCAGTCTCCTAGCGTAACCTCTTTTCCGTAAGTTTACTCCACCCCTCACTCACTTTGTAGCAAAGTTTCTCTCTCCTTTCTCAAGGCTTCTAGAACTTATACACTTCTCCAGAGTAATATTTCCCCACTGGATTGTTATTATTCATGTAGGTGGAAAGTTTCTTGAGATGCTTAATTCAGTCATTATTATTATTATTCTAGGAAGTCAGATAGAATGGCAAGGTAATTTTCTCCTCTTCTTGCCTGGGAGAACAACCAAGCCCATGAACCTCAGACAGGCAAGCATCCCTTATCCTAGGGAGAATCAGGACCTTTGGTTTAGGACACAAAGCATTATTGAGGCTGACCAACCTGAGAGTAACTCCCTTTGGGCTCAAGTTCTAGGAGTTGTGGATTCCTATATCTGCAGAGCATAGAAATGGCATAGCTTCTGGTGGGGGTAGTATGTGGCTACCTGCTTAGTGGACAACTGCTATTGTAGCCTGTTCAGCCTCTATTGCCCCTGTTTCTGGTAAGAGGACCACAGCACTCTTTGGGGAAACATATTTCCCCTGTAGTCAGTCTCCCAGGGGTTTCCCAAGGGTTGACTTCATTGTTATTTTCAGGAAGGGTATTGTCATCGTGTGGCCAGAGTGTTTTTCATACTTCTGGCCTCAGGAGTGGGTCCAGGGATGGGTATACAATTGAAGCCAGATAATGAGGCTTGGTTTCTCACACTGGGAAGGTCCTACTCATCTCTTGAGACCAGAAACTTGAGTTGCTTCCGCGGAGCGCTTTGCTGCCCTCTCAGAGAACCCATCACGTGGGCTCGCTCTTCTCTTTTCTTATCTGCCTTCCTTGGGGCTGTGACGTGCAGGGACAAAGATTATTTTTAATTTACTGCCAGCACATAATAGGGAAATTGGCCCATGTTAGGTACTCAGTCAATTTTTATGGAATGGCGGCGGGGCGAGGGTCAGGAAGGAGATTTCAATCTCGGTAACGGGGAGGGTCAGGTTGAGGAAGGACAGGGCCAAGGGCTCTGGGTTCTGGTGAGATCACACTTCAGAGGTGATCACCAAAGAGCCTTATTAAGAAAACGGCAAAACTGAGAACTGCAGTGATGTCTACGGCAGAACTCCAGTTCCCATTACTGACTCCTGTAATAGCTTTTCATTGCCTTCCCTTTCCTTAAGAAAGTCTCACATTGTCATCCAGGCCTATTAAATGTTCTGTGAGCCCATTATCAAAATAGCATTTTCAGCTTCATTGAACACATGTAGGAAATGTTGTTGTGTTTAAAAAAAAAAAAGAAAGAGAATTATGAGAATAAGCACAGCTTGTACTGGGGTAATTATCTCCTCTCCAACAGCCTTTTGGAAAGAAAAGATATTTCTAATTTTTGGAAAGCCGTATGTCTAACAGGGTAAACTGTCACTAATTAGATTAGTAACTCAAAAATTGAAACCCAACATCAAGTTAACTTCTCCTCCCCCTCTGCCCTCCACCTCTCTGGTCAACCCTTCCTTCCCCATCATAAAGAGGGAAATCACACAGAATTTTGATGGATGCATTTATTTTGTATTGCATTTCTGTAGGAGTATAAAGCAAGTCCGTACATCTAAGTGGTGAATAGATCCCACACTTCTGATGGTGACACTGGTGTTCAGAACAGGGTCACCCTGCATCAAAGGCCTGGCTCAGAGTCACAGATGTGCTGTGGGCAAAGAGGGGTCCTCAGGGACCCTACAGGCCTGGGGAAGAATCGAGGTCTTTGGCTTATCTTTAGCCGTTTGATGGCCACTGTCTCCGGTGTTGTGTCATGTCTTCACAATACCCCTGCAGATGGGTGGAGCTGAGGTTGAGGCCTGGCTCTGACATCTATCAGCATCACAGTCATCACTTAAGCTTTCACGAGCTCCAGTCTCCTCACCTGTCAGATCTGAGTGACAACATTGCATGGATGGCGTCGTGCAAGCCATCCATAAAGGCAAATACGCACCACGGCTGCTCAGAAAGGCTCACCTTATTTTCAGACCATTATTATCTGACCCTCTTCCCACCCTCCCATCTAATCTGAAGTAGAAGACCCTGCCTGGGTGTCTCCAGATGCCCAGGCCCACAGAGGAAGGTCGTCCACATCATACAAAGATAAGCAAATTGCTACGAACTGCACAGAGAAAGGCACGAGTGGCTCAGCTTTCTGGAGCCAAGGAGGCTTCCTAGAGGGAGTGGCAAGGGAGCTGCCCCTGGGAGAAAGTACAGACATGCCCCAAAGGAGAGAGAAGGAGAGGGTTCCTGGATGTGGGGCTTGAGTGGCATGTCACGGGCACATGGGGAAGATGAGGATGGAGAAGATCAGACACAGCCACTGAGGGCATCAGGCTGTATCACATGACAAGGGCTTCTGGATTAGTGGCTCTCAGACTTCACGGACGTGCGGATCATCTGGTGAGTTTGTTAAAAATGTAGCACCCTGGGGTGGGGCCCAGGAATCTACATTTAACACCAGCTCCTGGGTGATGCCATGCAGGTGGTCAGAGGAAGACATGGAGAAACAGGGCTACAGATGATGCAGAATGAATATAAGGCAAGAGCTTGGGAATCCCCTCCCTCCCCAGGTAGAGGAGTAGAGTCTGGGGTCTCAGGATCCTGAGCGTGGGGTAAGCTAGACCATGGGCCTGGGGTTAGTGGGTGTGAGGGAATAATCTGAGAGATAGGAGATGGAGGAGCTCCAGAATAAGAACCCCAGACAGATGATCACCAGTGTGTTAGGAATCATCCGTGGCTGGTTGGGTAGCGAGGGCAGATTCAATTATGAGGGTTTCAGTTTTGAGGCGTGACTTGGAGAGGAGAGGAAGCTTGGAGGCAGGAGCACATCAGGAGCAATTTGTGTAGTGATGGGCGTAGAGTAGCAGCCCCTGAGGCTCTAGAAAGGGAGGTAAAAAATAGTATATACTAAGTACCTGACTTTATTCTACTTAGTAACCCTTTTAATTCTCATAACCACTCTAATTAGAACAGATAGAACGACTCTCAAAGAATAGACAAAGAAACTGAGCCCCAGAACTGAGCTCAGTGAGTCCGTGGTGGATCAGAGTCCCAAACCCAGCCCCAGTGGGTCCAGACCTTGCAGGGGATGTGGGGCTGGGGGTCTCAACAGCCACACTGCTGCAGCGCCACCTTTCACCATGCATGTGGTCCCAGCTCTGCATAGAAGGACCCGGGGTCCTCTGGAGGCTGGGAGGCCAGGGAGGGCTGGGACCTGAGCCCAGGTGAAAGATGCTACAGTCTTCACTGGGGCTCTGGGCCATTGAGAGAGAGTCAGCCTGGAAACGACTTAAGGATGGAGAGAGCAGCACTTGGTCTGCTGCTTCGGGGGCCTCTGAGGGACCAACGCTGGCAATCACCTTCCTTTCGGTGGATCACTCTGACCCTGGTGTAGCCGGGAGGTGTTTGGTGGGAAAGTGAGGACACTAAACTCAAAACTTGGGATGTAAAGGAAGAGTTAAGAACCCTAGCAGGCAGTATGGAGTTGCCAGTCTTCTCTCACATTAGCAAAGGCTGGGAGGCAAACCCTCTGCCTCTGGCTCCCTCCCCTGCAGCTCTCCAAGAGGGTGGGGCTCAGGTGTGTAGGCTTGCCCCTCCAGCAGAGCATCTCCAGCCCAGATGTCATCTTTCCTTCAAAGATGAACGCACATTTGAACACACGTTCAAAGCACGATTCTGTTGCTTCTTGACTGTATGATCTCGAGCAAGTTGTTTCCCATCTCTGAGCTTCAGTTTCCTCATCTGTGACATGGATATCATAAGTGACTAGGGACTGGCTTGGCTGTCTCAGGATCCTGGAGGAGGGTGAGGTGAGACAGGGGAAGGGAAAGTGCTTTCTGCACAGGTGACAGGAGGCATCGTGGCATGTCCTCCAGAGCAAGTTGCATCTGGGTCCTGGGCATCAAGCGTCCCTTGAATTCAGAGAGGTGCGCTCTTCTGTCGCCCAGGAAGGTGGTGATGCTGCCTACATTTGGGAGAATCCACTGGGGATTTCTGGCAAGTTAGCATCTGAGCAAGGTTGAAGAAGCTTCAGAGCAGAAAGAGCAGTGTTGCAGGCATGTGTCTGTGCTGGTATGCCACGTGTAAAGTCACAGTGAATAGTAATTGGCCGCTTCGTGTGATCCACCCTGGATGACAACCGAGGAGGTGGGGGCAGCCTGTCAATAGCAGAGCCAGCCCACAAACTCCTGCTACTGTCTCAAAGCGAGCCCCCAGCCCTGCCATGTCCCCTGTCAGCTGGCAAGGATGGTTGTGGGAGGCCAGAGGGGAGGGAGGGGAGGGCCAGATGGGCTTCAGGGGCCAGCAGGAGCCTGGCCTGCTCAGAGGCCACGCTGAGCGTTTGGGTCTTTGCTCTGAGCACTGGGAATTCACTGAAGTCTTTGAAGCAAGAAGGTTGTACGATCAGTTTTGTGTTTCAAAAAGCTGGTTCAGGCTGCCAGGTAGAGAATGGACTGAATGAGATAATCTGTGTCAAGGGCTTTGCTCAGATTCTGGGGGCTATAGTAAGTGCTCAGGAAACATAATCCATTGCGGGGATTAATCTGTTAGCTGCCAGGTGCCTGTTGGGAGTGGATGGTAGTTCAGCAAATGGGCCTCAGGCACTTTCTGTCTCTAACAAAGGGACGGAGTCGTTCCAGCCTCCTTAGCCCAGCCTGGCAGCTTTCCTGTCGAGCTGAAGACACTCAAAAGGGAGCCCAGCCAGGCCTGAGACAGGGGTGAGCGAGAGCTTCCAATATGGAAGACAGGGCAAACACGCGGTGGGGAGGAAGGAATCCCTACCTTGCCGGCTCTGGCCCATGATCCCCGCTTCACAGCCCTCCTGCTGGTCTGGGCCAAGTGACAGCCTGTAGTGCTGGGTTCCCATGGGGCTCTGGTTGCCCAGACCTGAAGAAGGAAAGGCAGGGACAGCACAGGGACAAACCACACACTCCAGGGGAGGACCACTTGGGTTGATTCGAGACTCCAGTGGGGAAATGGGTAGCCCTACAACCTGCCAACTCAGGGGTCTCTCTGATCCTCCCCGGGAATATGAACAGGAGACAGCCTGCAGTTGGGGGTCACCCTACCAGGCTCTAGCCAAGGCCACCTGTAGCAGGGGTCCACGAGGCCAGGATTCCAGGGACAGTGCTGCAGGCTCCTTAGGTCTCTTTTCTGTTCCATCCTCAACACAGTACCCTGTCTTATACATGCAGGGGTTCTCTGTCCCACAGGGCCTATCGGACGCTTGAAAACTGGCTCATCAAGTTGAGATGTGCTGGAGGGTAAAGCACACACTGAATATCCAGGAACTTAGTATGATATAGCTTACTAATAATTTCCCACATTGGTTACATGTTGAAGTGACAATATTTGAGATATATTGGATTAAACAAAATACATCATTAGTATAGATTTCACCTTGTTTCTGCTGGCTTTCTTTTTAATGTGACCAGTAACAATTTAAAACTTGTATATTTGGCATTATATTTCTATTGGATAGAGCTGGTCTAGGGTTTAAGTAGGTGAAAAGGGTCCAATAAAACAAAGACAAACAAAAATCCCTTTAGTTCTCTCTAAGCTATAAATAGAGGAGAAGGGTGAAGTGAATCCCCTTGACAGGTAAGGTGTGCAGAGGAGTCTCCAGTGCCTTGAAGTGGTATGATGAAAAAAAGCACCAGCACTGTAGGGAGAGCTTCACGGATTCATAACCCTGCTCTACCTATTCTTTCTGTGTGATGTTGGGCAAGTGACTTAATTCTCTGAAGTAGGCCAGGCTCCTCTGAATAAAACAAAGTTGGGGATGTAAGCCTAGCAGAACTGCTAAGAGGAGATTAAGTGGAAGAATGGGTGTAAGTTTCCTAGCGGCGTGCTTGACACTAGGAGGCATCAACTTTATTTTCTTTCCCCCCAAAATGTGTGAGAAGGCCACTCCTGGCTGAAATTTCAGAATTGGGAGGATCCTTCTGCAAGCAAGGCTGAGAGTCCTTCTGGTCCTTTAGATTCATTCATTCATTCAACTCTTCTTTGAGTTGGCTAGAGTGGTAGATGAGGTGGACAGGATACCTACCATCATGGATACGGGCCACCCTTATGACCTGCATTGGTATGTATGTTGGGGGTTTAGGGATGGGGGTGTGTTCTTTCTTGGCAAATGCCAGGAGTTCTTTCTGCTTTCCTGGCACCACACTCAGCTCCACTTCCAGCTCAGCCATGCTCTTCCATCCCCACTGGAAATGGCTAAAACCCTCCCCAAGTCACTCATTTGTAACCAACCCTCTTGTCAACGTTGTGAGCCTCAGTGTCACAATTTCTGTAAAGCCAAGCTGAAGGCAGCCTGTTGGTGAGACCCAGTTCCTCATCCCACTTTATTCCGCCTCCAACTCCTGAAGCCCACTTCATGCTATGCAGGTAGTCCCAGGGGACTTCTCCCACTTCATGGTGATGCCCAAGTGATGAGGGCCTCTTGTCTAGCAGTTCACCTCCCTGCTGAGCAGGTCTGAGCTTCAGGGGAAAACAGAGAAGAGAAAACAGAAGATCAGGGTCTGCAAAAGGGGAAATGGGGTCTAGGGATTCTCTGAGCACAGGCAGAAATGAGGCTGGGTTTGAATTCAGAGTGAGGGGCTGTGAAGTCTACCATCATCCTCGTATTGAAACCCTGGAGTATGCTGAATGCATTGCATGTAGTATCTCTTTGAATTCTCCTAAAACCCTTAGGGGTAAATCCTCTACCATTCAGATCTCTCCTGACTCACTCAAGTTCTTTCAGAAAATGAGTGACAGAGTCTTGTTTTAAATGCAAATCTCTTATTCAAGAACCCTATACCAGGCACCATATACCCTACATGCTTGGGCAGAGGGTTGTTAAGAACATTCCCTGCCATTATCTGACTGCTTCATTTGTCAAAACTTAAGCCCACAGGCCAAAATGAAAGTTCAGGAGACAATGTCTGAGTCCTTTTAGGCCCACCCAGGACACATTGCTGTGCGTGGTGGCTTCCCTTCTTCTCTGCTCTTTGTCCAGACTGGGTGGATCTATATGGTCAGTATTGGAGGCACAGAGATATGCACACACCAGAGCTATTTGTATTGCTTCCTAACTTCAAACTATTTAGGAGGAAAAGATTTCTTGAAGAGTTTATTCTTATTCAATGCAGTTATCAACACAGTTGTTGGGAGAATTAAAGGCAATGATATTTGAACCTGGCTCAAACAGGGCACAAATTAACGGCATGATCACTTTTAAAGAGTTGATGTATATGAACATTTTTCACAGAATGGTTGGCCTATAGAAGGTGCTCAATAAATTCCCAGGAAGGAGAAGCCGTTATTAACTCATGTGACCTTAGCAAGGATGGAGGCTGCAGTTCTCCATCTTGGGTGTGCAGTGAAGTCGTGGGGAGATCTTCTGAAAATGTAGACTCCTGTAGTCTCCTCCCTGCTATTCTGACTCAGAAGATCATGGGTGAAGCCACGGACACTGCATTTTTAATAAGCTCTCCAGGTGATTCTTATGTGGGTGTTCCTTTTGGGTTACTCTTTGAAATTCACTGGGCTGGGTTGATGGATTAGATGGTAATTAAGCCAGAGAGGCTGGAACACAGGATAAGTAACTCATGCTGGGAGACGTGATTCGGGTGAAAGATGTAAACCTGGATTATGGGATGGAAGCATAGAAGTATTCTAGGAAATGGGGTGGGAGTGAGGGGCAGGATGGTCTTGGGAGTGGGGAGAAGGCACTCCAAGGGGAGCTGGTAGTATTAGAATGCACCCAATTCTGGGGTTCTATGCTTTTAGGCTTGGGAATCCCTGTGCCTTTCATAAACCCTCCCTGCTCTGCTGAAATAAGTTTTAAGACCCAGTTCAGCTGTGACCTCTTCTAAGAATTTTGCCTTCAGCCCCTAAGGTAATTTAATTATTCCATGTATCCAGTACAAGAAGATCTCTTTCATGTCTCTATCCCCAGTGACCAAAAAGGAGCTGACAGGTAGGAGGAGTTTAGTCGATCAGTAATGGCGATTGAATGGCCTGATTTTTAGAATAGCTAGTGAAGACTTTGAGGGGTTAAGCTTCAGCAACGTTATTTTGTGCAAGGATGTGGAGGGCAAGCCACCAGCAATGTGATGAGATTCCCTGACCCTGTGGGTTCGGAACTTGAGGCCAACACATGGACTCTGGGGGAAGGACTGAAATATTCCCGTTCAAGTGGAAATTGTGTGGGGATAGGTCATCAGAGAAAGTGAGGGGTGAAAGAATGGGATGACTGGCCAGTGTTCAGAGAGTATAAAGGGAAAAAGAAAGAGGGAGAGAGGGTGAGAGAAAAAGAGAAGGAGAGATGGAGGTGGAAGTAGAGAGAAGGAGAGATTTGATACCATTAGTCCCTATGCTATGCCTAAAACTAAATTGTGTGTATTAATTTCTGAATATTCAGAGCAGCCCCCATTCATAAAAATGAGGTATTTGGACCTGGAATATTGGTTAACTTTTTCAAAGCCACACCATCCATTAAGGGGCCAATCAACTCCTTTGACTCCAAGGCTGGTTCTCTGTCTTCTACACCACAGGGAAAGCAAATGAGCTGCATGTTTGTCTTGTTGCCAATTTCCCACTTTTGTGGCCATATTGGACATTACCAGTTAATCATCTTTTTTCCCCCATTGAGCCCAAGTAAAACCTCAGAATCTTCTACCGCGTTCCTGCAACATACCACCTCCCTGTAAGATTTAGCATTTTAAATCAGACTTCCTTGCTCTTTTTTTCAAGATTAAACTATTACAGAACTCGAGGGAATTTATTTCCAGTGGCTATTCCATTTGAAAATGCTGGGTATACATATATCAATCATTGTGTTGTATACCTTAAATATATAAGATGTTACTTGTCAATTATATCTCAGTAAGGTTGGAAAAAATTAGTATTTGTCTTTTGCCAAATTAAAATAAATACAACAACAACAACAAAAAACCCTCACAAAAAACTCCAGAACTCTGACTATGTTTACTGGGGGAGAGAAGAAAAAGAGAAATCAAACAGTGTTTGATTCTCGAAACCCAGACTGTGAAAAGACAGGAGTTACAGGGAAAAGGTTTAAGCTATATTGGCAGGGAGAGCTGCCAATGATGATAACAAAATAAAAATAATAGTGATCACTATTATTTATCGAATGTTTACTATGAGCCAGGAAAAAAAGTAAGTGTATGATATGAGTTCCTTCACTTGCCCTTTACAATAACATTATGACATTTACGGATGAGGAAACTGAGGCACAGAAAGGCTAAGAGCTTTGACCCAGGTCATACACCTGGAATATTAGAATCAGGATTCCAGGCTGGGTTCTGGAGCTGAGATATTAACCAGTAAACTCCACCCTGTGCAGGTTTAGAAGGAATAGGAACTTTCAGATACCCCAGATACATACAAGTCACCACTTCCTTGGTCATTTCCCCAACATCCCCACTCAGAAAAGGTCAAGGAGTTATGGAATGGGGGTGGAAATCCTAATCCCGGCACCCCCGTGGTTTATTTAGAAGTTAGTCACAATTTTATGTCAGCTCTGGCCACTCCCTTCCCTGCTGTCATGGGCGAGGAATCTTGTAACTGAGCACCATGAAGGGGAAGTTAGCACATGCAGGAAATGACTGGGCAGTGGATTTCTGGGACCAGAACAGTGATTTGGGGCTCCTGCCCTTCCTTTCCTTCTGCCTCCATGGTTGAGTGGAGGGAGTGGGATAGGCTTTGTGCTCCTTTTTATGGGATCCATGCAGGGTGATTCCCCTAAGGTTGATTCTCCTGTCAGCTCTATGGAGTAGACCCTATGGTTACCCAGTTTTTTTTTTAATTAATTTATTTTATTTTATTTATTTTGGGCTGCGTTGGGTCTTCCTTGCTGCACGCAGGCTTTCTCTAGTTGCGGCGAGCGGGGGCTACTCTTCGTTGCGGTGCGCGGGCTTCTCATTGCGGTGGCTTCTCTTGTTGCAGAGCACGGGCTGTAGGTATGCGGGCTTCAGTAGTTGTGGCTCACGGGTTCTACAGTGCAGGCTCAATAGTTGTGGCGCATGGGCTTAGTTGCTCCATGACATGTGGGATCTTCCCGGACCAGGGCTCGAACCCATGTCCCCTGCATTGGCAGGCGGATTCTTAACCACTGCACCACCGGGGAAGCCCAGTTATCCGTTTTAATGGGAGCAAGCTGAGGTTCGGAGAAAGTGAGGATGCAAACTTGCTTGCTGTCTAACTCTAATCGGGTCCGCACAAGGAGAAATCAGGCTTGAGCATCAGAGAGGGAAAACCAATGAGGAACCAATCAACAGGGACCATGAGGACCGATGCGTTCCAGTGAAATAATTTTGGCGCTTAGAGCCAATTTTGGATTTCGCTTCCCTGGGCCTCAGTTTCTTCACCTTTCCTGTAGGATTTTAGTGAGGGTCCAATACATCTGCATGGACACAGACCTCAATATGAAACCTTTCTCCCACTTCCTGCCATAATCAGGATCATTGTAAAATGACAAAATTTTTATTTTTCCTAGAATCATAGGATTTTATAGAAATTGTGTAGTTACTGGTAGAAACTTGGTTGGCATGAATGCCAATTTAGGAAAACATAACCATATTTACAAACCCTCACTTGTTGTTCAAGCTGAAGGTAGCTTTGTAGACTCTCATGGGAACCATTTTTCTTGGATGATTTCCTATATTGACTAAGAGGGATCAGCATGGCTGTTGGCTGTCTCATGACTTGGATACAGATGCTCCAGGGTGAGCAATTATATAGATCCTTGATACTCGAGGTGTGGTCAGGCGACAAGCAGCAACAGCAGCATCTAAGATCTTGTGAGAACCGCAGACTCTCAGGCCCCAGCCCAGACCTACCTAGAGAACAGAATCTGCATTTTAACAAGAGCTCCAGGTGACCTGTGTTCACATTACAGCTTGAGACAAGCTGATGCGGATGGCTTTTTTTCCCCTGAGCCTTTAGCTTTGAGTGGAGGTTTCCATTTGAAATTAAGCTATAGGCCTTTCACGGAGTTCCCTCTCTGTACATTTCAGAGTTTAGGTGCTGACCACACTACTTGTCAAAGGTTGGCAGGGGCATAGGAACTTCAAACCTTCATTACTGTGGCACTCAATCTAGTTTTTCTTTGCTGCATCAGACATTGTCGATCAGACATGTCTTGGGCAGAAAGATGCCTTTTCTAAGATGGAAGAAAAATGTTTTCACTCCAGGAAGGTAAATCAGTGTTTATTATTATTTTTATTATGACTTTAAAAAAATGGAGCCCTTCCTACCTTTGATGAAAGGAAAACCATTTAAGCTCATGTTTTGAGCATCATTTGACTCTTCCATGAGCCACCAAAGGCTGCAGAGGGAAAGAAGAGAATTAGCCTTTGATGTGGGTAAGAGGCAGATAGGCTGGGGAGCACAGGGGAGTAGAGGGTCAGCAAAAGATAGAAAGTGAGGTGTCTGTCTGGGGAGGTGCTAGAGAAAGCGCTGAGAAGAGGACCTCTGGGAAGGGGTTGATTTGGGTGCCCAGCACTTGTGTTGGGTTGGAGGTCAAGTCTTCCATGATCTGGTCTGGTCTGCTGGACACTCAAGATTACCCACACCCAGAGCCTTCATACTAGTGGGAACACAACTACCTTCTCCAAATGCCCTCTCTAGCCAGTGAGAATAATGTCTAATCCACGCCATGGGTGGGTTCTTCCTTCTATAGGACCCTTCCACAGGACCTTGACCTACAACTCTATCATGGGTAGAATTATGTCTCCGGAAATATATGTTCAAACACTAACCACTGGCACCTATGTGAATATGACCTTATTAGGAAATAGAGTCTTTGCAGATATAATCAAGTTCAGATGGGGTCATATTGAATTAGGGTGGTCCCTAATCCAGTGATTGGGAAATTCAGACACAGAGACCCACGGGGAGAAGGCCATGTGCCCATGGAGGTAGAGAGGAGAATAATGCAACTACAAACCAAGGAACACCAAGGATGGCCAGCCACCAGCAGAAGCTAGGAAAGAGATAAGGAAGATCCTCCCTTCAAGTCTTGGGAGAAAGTATGACCCTGCCTGCACTTTGATTTGAGACTTCTAGGCTCCAGAACTGAAAGAAAATAAATTTCTGTTGTTTTAAAGCCAGCCAGTTTGTGGTAGTTTGTTATGGTAGCCCAAACTGACTAACATAGGTTCTTAGGAGAATCCAGTGGAACCCTGGATACTTAGCAGGTGGTGGCAAGGGCCCCCATGTCTATATTTCAGGAAGTGGGCATTGAATGGGGGACCCTGTAGCACTCAGAAAGGTATTACCCTCATAAGAACCCCCATGACCACAGCACAGATGTTTAATCTACCCAATTCTGTGTCCAGCCTACCTCAGCCTGAGAACGCCCATCATTCTACATGTCTAGTCTTGCATACAACCCACAAAGCTTGTTGCCACTGATCGAGAAAAAAAAAGCCCCAGTCTCAACTTTCCCTAAGGCTTTGGTCATCAGTAACTGGCCAGAGGAATGGCTTTCAGGGTCCAAAAGTTAGTTACGATTTTCAAGCAATTTCCCCCGTTCATGATGTTGCAATTGCCGGGTGCAGCTTGGCGTGCCTTTGCATAAACCACTCTATCCTTTTCCTCTGGGGTTCTGTAAGCCACCCAGCAACCCCCCACACATGAGTCACACGAGTGACTCCTGGGTTGGCGGGGGGAAGTGCCTTCTGCAGCTCCTGCACCCTCTCCGGCAGCCCTCCTTTCCCTCTCCCAAGCTGTGCCTAGTTTGCTGCTGGGCAAAACTCAGTATTACTGCAAACTCGGCGCCTGCCTGCGTGTGTGTAATTGGGTTGGATTTACATTAAGAGGGTTCCCTGTGGTGAAAACCACACTGCTATTTCCAATTTGAAGCTGCATCAAACCTTCAATTTTCTAAGTATCCTTCAGCTGCTAGCGCTGTGAAAAACGGAGTCTCCCCGGATGGATAGATTGGGGGCCGCCCACTCAGTCCCGTAAACCCCCAATTATTTGTGCTTCCAGAGGGAATTGTATTATATGGCTGTGGATAATGAAGGGTTATTCATCTAAGTATCCACTCACTCCTTCAACAAGCACGTTTGAGAAGCTAGTCGGCACCAGGCACTGAGTGTCTGATCAGATAAATCCCTCCTCAGTTAAAAACGCTTCACACTGGCTTCTTTCTGCAACCTCAAACTTTTTTGCATCAGTGGACCTTTTCTGTAAAGGGCCAGAGAGTATGTGTTTCCTGGCTTTGTGGGCTATGAGGTGTCTGTTGCACGTACTTGGCCATGCCATTTAGCCTGAGAGCAGCCATAGACGACATGTAGATGTGTATAGATATGGATGGGTGCGGCTGTGTTCTAACAAAACATGATTTATGGAAACAGACAGCAGGCCAATCTTGGCCTGAGGGCCGTAGTTTGCCGACCTCTAATCTCAATACCTTACTTTGTCCTACTGAGCCCTGTAACCTGCTTCCTCGGGTTCACCATACACGGTCTGCTCTGGGTACGATAATTTCCTTTTATTCCGAGAGCCACCAAGCTCTTCCCTGCCTCAGGACCTTTGCATATCCTATTCCTTCTCCCTGAAGAAATCCTCTCGCCTTGGCTTTTGGCCAAGACTGTGTTTCTTCATTCTTTCTGTCAACAATGGAGCCCCTCAGATGTTACCCTTTGTGTCTCATGTGACATCCTGGTTGAATGGAGCCTCCTTGGAAAGATTTTCCCATCAAAAGCCACTTCCACTTCATCTCAATCCTTTGGTTTCCATCTTTGGAAGGACATCTTACAAATATTAATTATCTTATTGTTTACTTGTACTTTGGTTTTGGTTTCTGTCTCCCTCCCCCTAGCCCCCCTTGAATTTAAGTCCTAAGAGGGCAGGTTCCTTGTCTGTCTCACTCTCTGCTCACTCCTATTTTTTGGCACACAAATAGTGGTCTCTGGATTTAAAAAGCAAATACTTAAAACCTCTCGATCAATCATTATTTGATCAATAAGAGACAGTCCCCAACCTCAGGGAGCTCACAATTAAGTAAGGGAGTTAGACGCATAATCACAACTTATAACATGAGGAGGATTAAGACTGCCATATGTCTGAATAATAGAGGGCTGGAGGGATTTCTGAGCAAGAAGCCTGAGAGAGGCAAGTAGCCCCAGAGTGGGTAAAGAATAAAGTAAGGTAAAGAGACAGACACACAGTGAGAAGCAAGGGTGTGGGGCAAGGCAGGAGGGCAAACATCTCACATTCCACAGACGGAAACAAGAAAAGAAAGGAGAAGGTAACTGATATTTATGGAGCGTGATGTTGGTGTCAGCTACTCAGTCAGGGATTTCACATACTTTTCTTTCAACAACCTTCCAACATAAATAGTATTATTGTACCAATTCTACAGCTAAAAATGGAGGATCAGAGAGGGTAAATGACCAGACCAAGGTCACACAGCTGGGAAGTCAGCATTCATACCTAAGTCTTCTTTGGTCTATATATCATGTGACCTGAGATGTAGGGTAGGGGCAATGTATTCATTAATAGGCCTGCATTTTCTTTTCTTTTTTTTCACACATACACACTGTATTTTATTTTTACAAGAGAGAAATAAACTGACACCAAGCATCGTAAATGGATGACCACAACAGAAGGAACAATGATTGCAATTACCAAACACGAAACACACTCACACTATGTCATAATATTGACATTCAGTCCAGTAATCCTCCACTGTAACAGCTCCTTTACTTTGTAGTGAAAATTGATTTGTATATTTTTTGCCTCTGAGTCCTTGTGGGATTTTTTCTTTTTTTTAATTCAAACTGAAAGTCACAAAAATTATAATCATCCTCATCAGTTCATTCAGTCCCTGTATGGCCTGCATTTTCTTCAGGAAGGTGTCTCCTTCTCCCCAAATCTTGTCCTAGATTTAATTACCTTTTAATTACCTTAATTACCTTGGTGGAGCTGTTTGTATTCTCTAGATGCCCCTTGATCAGTTATGCTGGCTAAGAGGGGAAGGACTGAGGGATCTTTAATGAATGTCTCATCAGCTGTAAACACATGATTCCATGATTCCATTTGCTCCTCATGGCAGCCACCCTGGGATGCAACAAACTGTCCCATTTTACAGAAGAGTTAACTACGGCTGGAGAGGGTCAACAGCCCACAGTCTCCCAGCGACGAAGAGCTGGACCTCCAGTCCCTGTCCTCTATCCCCCACCCCACATGGCCTCAGCACCCTGAAGGCCAGTCCAATTTCTAAAGAATTGAGTGGGATGCAGGGTTCAGAAGCGGTGACGAGGGAGCTGGCTTCAGCTGGCCTCTCTAGATGGTGACAGCCCCTCCTAAGTAGAGACTCTGAGAGGGAAAATAAGAGCACACCTGTCTAAGCGGGGAGGTCAAATTGCCCGAGGAGAAGCTATTAGATATATGAGGAAATTCTTAGGCGATTCTACTGGAAAAAAAGTGCTTACCTGTTTCCCCCCCCCCCCCCCCACTGAGTGTTCATATAAACCTTCTGGGCAATGGAGAGGAGAGGATGCTCTGTCTGAAAGCCCGCCAGTCTCCTTCTCCCCAGGGGGACTGGGACTGATTTGATTCTGCCAGCTAACGTTGTTCAAGGCCGACTTCATCTCACCCAGTCTTCGTCAGAGCTGCTAATAGGCCCTTCAGAGCTCATAAAGAGATGACCAAATCTGGAGCTGGGGGACTCCAGCTCATTTATCTTCCGCAGGCCCGATCAGATCTGATTTTGTACGCTGACAGCTGGATGCTCAAGTGTGGTCCAGCCTGCGTCTCGGACTCCTGCTCAGCTAGGCTGGGTGTAAGGACCCCAAGGAGGGGCTGGGGCCCTCTGACCTGCTGGGGTCTCACTGTTCTGACATGGAAGACAGACACTTTCCTGCCAGCCCTATTGATCTGTGGATGAGAAAATAAAAGCGTTTAAGCTTGGAAGGGAAGGATGAAGCCCACTAATGGGGGTGTCAGTTACCACTTTGGGTCCTCTGCACGCTGCAGTGGCATCCGTGAGTGTATGGCTGTGTATATCTGCACGATCCCTGTGCCTCTTGTTATGTCTACGTCAATCAATTTGTAAGCTTCTTCCTGGGGAAGATGTCAAACAAACGTGGAGTCACAGCTACACGCACATACCACCTCCCAACACAAATACGTGTACCAAATCCATGTTAGCATCTTTTAAAAAACTAATAACATTCTGCAACCTTGCAGACGAATTATTTTTAGCTGAAAATTGGGCTCATCTCTTCCATGAATATCTTATTCATCTAATTAGGAGAGGCTGTTTTGCGCAAAAAAAATAATTGGGAGATTCTCATCAAATATATTTAACCCATATATTCTTCAATTAAATGAAACAGTGAAAGTGATGATAATAATAATTACCATCATTTGAGTGCTTCCAGTTTGCCAGATGAATGGCCATCATTTACTTTTCATAGAACTCAACAAGGCGGCCACCTTAATGGAACAATTTTACAGATAAGGAAACTGAGGATTAGGGGATGTTCTGCTTAGCTATTGCCACATAACAAACTATCACACAACTTAATAGCATAAAAAACACCTGTCTTAGTGGGTTCGTAGAGTCTGTGGATCAGGAATTTGGGCAGGACACAGCAGGGCAGTATTCCCCTGCTCCATGAGGTCTGGAGGTTCTCCTGGGATTTCGTGCGTGGCTGGAGTAACCAAAACAGCCGGGGTTTGGAATAGATGGCTTCTAAGACTTCCAGGATGGCTTCTTCGCTCCCATGCCTGGTCCCTGGGCTGGGCTGGCCAAAGGCTGGGCTCAGCTGGAAATGCAGACTGGAGCATCTACCATGGCCACTCCAACGTGGTGGTCTCAGGGTAGTCAGGCTTCTTATATGGTGGCCCAGGAGTCCAAGGGTGAGTGTTCCTAGAAACCAGGAAGAAGTTGCTTGGCCTTTTATGATCTATCCTTGGAACTGTGACATAGCGTTACTTCTATTAAACTCTATAGATCTCTAAGCAGTCCTAAGTCCACTCAGACTTGAGGGAAAGGAACATAATCTTCAACTTTCAATGGGGGAAGAGTCAAAGAACTGGGTACCATGTGTTAAAACTACACCAGAGGGGTTAACTAACCTGCCCAAGATTTCAGAGCGAGGAAGAGGCAGCACAAAGATACGAAGCCAGGTAATCTGACCCCAGGAGCTTTCTCTCTTAGTAACCGTACAATACTTCAAGCATTGCTGGACAAGCAATAGATGTTAAATTTATGTGAGTAAAATATGATTCAGTTTAATTTACATTATCAATCTATAGGGCAGACCAAGAAATGGACAAGGAGCGTTGTTTAGGGAGTAGGTGAAAGAGGGGTGACCAACTGGAATCAGGCTGTGAAAGGGAAGTTTCAAAAGTGTTTGCTAACGTGAGTGCTTTCATGATCAAAATTAAAGCCGTGACGCCTTCAAACTATAGAGGAATCAAAGAGATGCCTCTCACTGTTGCGGCCCCTCCCGCTGCGGAGCATAGGCTCCAGACGCACAGGCTCAGCGGCCATGGCTCACAGGCCCAGCAGCTCTGCGGCATGTGGGATCTTCCCGGACCGGGGCACGAACCCGCGTCCCCTGCATCAGCAGGCGGACTCTCAACCACTGAGCCACCAGGGAAGCCCGAGATTTTCTTTATTTAAGTCTCTGCATTTACACTATGGAAAAGTTCCTGCCCTCATAGTTGAAAAGACGCATGGTGGCCAGGAACCAGCCAGTTCGCTCAAAGAGTTCGTGGCTCTGTTTCCATGAACACTGGGAGAACCCAGAAGACCTGAGGCTGAAGTTTGCGAAGAACTTCTGTGATTCTTCAGAGCCTGTGTCTGCAAGTGCTCAGCCTGAATCCAGCCTTAGGGCTTCTCAAGGGAGTAAAGACTGTGCATCCAGGATGGTTGGGCTGGGCTCAGAGTTTGCAAACCTGCCTGCAAAATTGAAGAGTCTTTGGTGGTGATCCCTCCTGCAATTCTTTCCATGGGAGATAAAGTTCCAGGGAGTGACTTCTGAGGCTTCCAAATGGGCAAGGGGTGAAAAGAAATGTACAGACAGAGTCATGGGAGTGTCCAGTTGAGGCTCTGAATCCAAGTTTTGGACAAAGTGTCCTGACTTCACCTTTGATTGGCATCTGGACCAAAGAAGCAACTGGCCAGGCATGTTCTGGCAGCCAGAGCAGGTTAAGGAAGCTTCTTGCCTTACCTGAAGAGACAGGTTTATTCACAGGCCTGTAGTTGGCTCCCCTGGAGGCTGGAGGGTTGTATCTTGGAGGAGCGCCTTGGTGGTCTCCCTCAACAGGCACTGAGCTCACAGTACATGGAGGTAGCCTGGCTGGTGATACATGCGGAAAGGACTGGGCTTTGCTGGCTGACCCAGGCTGATAATTCACTCTGATAAGCAATGTCAGTGTTTGGGTGGCAGGAAGTGAGGTTTCTCCCACTGAGGTGAGGTGTAGGCTTCTCCTGTAACCCCTAATAGCTGAGCAATTTAATACTGAGGGTTTTCAAAGAACCTAGTGCTATGCTGAGGATTTGTCTTGGGGTGGGTTCTCCCAGAAGCAGACCCCAAGACCAAGATTCCAGGACAAGTAGTTTATTAGGGAGGTCCAACCCTCCCTAATAAGGAAATGGGGGAATGAGACAAAGAAATGAAGGCAGCAGGATAGAGTGTAGTATTGCACCAGTTAACATCGGGGGGGATTGGAGTCTACCCCTGTGGGGAAAGTCTGGAGCACTGTGTAATAGATGCATTTCAGTCATCCCACATGAGGAGTGAGGGAGCCGTGGTATTAATAAATTGGATGCCAAGGTTGCTGCTTGAAGCCTGTTGCCGAAGGTGTAATTTTTAGCACTTCCAGCCTTCTGTGTGTTTGTGTGCATGCACACACACACATACATGCACACACACACACACACACACACAGAAACTTTCTGCAGTTTTGGCCAAATTTTAAAAACAGACATGTTGACCTTCAGTCTTATAAATACAGATTGTGGGAGCTGGAAATCCACTTGAACTCCTTGAAAGCTCCAAGGGACTTGGAGGCACACCCACTAAGGGGCAGCCTCTAATGGTCCTCAGCACACCCTCCTCAGCTCTCGCTAACTCTCAACCCCACTGACCACCATTGCCATCCCAGCATACCTGAGAACCTGGCATAGTGGTGTTGTGACTTTAGTTCTATGCATAAAGATGTGGCATGAAGATGCTTATAAGGCTCTCTTTTTTTCTTCATTCATTCATTCATTCATCTAATGCTCTATCCATGCAACCATTCAACCTACTATGTGGCAGGTATTGTGTCAGGGACAGGGCGTGTGTCCACGAAGAAAAAAGTCAATGCCTATGCCCCCATGGAGCTTAGCATCTAGAAGTGACAACAGACAAAAAACAAGCAAGCATAAAATACATTGTAAAAATAACTATTTTGACAAATGAATAAGACTTCACAATCGAAAAATAAACATGATGAGAATGGGGATCTGCCAAGATAGGAAGGTCAACGGAGATTCGTCTGTGGAGGAGATATTTTGAAGCTAAGAGCTACCGAACTAATGGCAAGGTGCTAACCATATGAAGAGAGGATTCCAGAAGATAGAACAACATGTGTGGGGCTCTTGAGGGGAGAAATAGCTGGGCAAGTTCAGGAACAGAAGTGAGTCCATCCCAGTAGGATCCTAGTGAGTGAGGGGGAAGGTGGCATCAGATAAGGTTGTAGAAGTGGGAAGGAGATGGGTTAAAAGGGCTTGTTGAGCCAAACTGAGGAACTTGCGTTATATTGGAGGCCTATGAGAAACTGCTTGAGAATTTTCCGTATGGTGCTGACGTAATTTTCTTCATTAAAAAAAGTCCCTCAAAAGATGCTCAATATCGCTAATTATTAGAGAAATGCAAATCAAAACTACAATGAGGTATCACCTCACACCAGTTAGAATGCCCATCATCAAAAAGTCTACAAATAATAAATGCTGGAGAGGGTGTGGAGAAAAGGGAACCCTCCTGCACTGTTGGTGGGAATGTAAATTGGTGCAGTCACTATGGAGAACAGTACGGAGGTTCCTTAAAAAACTAAAAATAGAATTACCATATGAGCCAGCAATCCCACTACTGAGCATCTGGAGAAAACTCTAATTTGAAAAGATACATGCACCCCAATGTTCATAGCTGCACTATGTACAATAGCCAAGAATGGAAGCAACATCCATTGATAGTTGAATGGATAAAGAGAATGTATTATTTTATATATATATATATATATATATATATATAATGGAATATTACTCAGCCATAAAAAAGAATGAAATAATGCCATTTCAGCAACATGGACAGACCTAGAGATTATCATATTAAGTGAAGTAAGTCAGAAGGGAAAAGCATCATATAACATCACTTACATGTGGAATCTAAAAAAATAATATAAATGAACTTATTTACAAAACAGAAACAGACTCATTGACATAGAAAAAAACTTATGGTTACCAAAGGGGATAGCAGTGGAGGGAGGTGGTGGTGGTGGCGAGAGATAAATTAGGAGATTGGGATTAACGTATATGCACTACTATATATAAAATGGGTAAGTAACTAGGACCTACTGTATAACACATGGAACTATATTCAATATCTTGTAATAACCTATAATGGAAAAGAATCTGAAAAGGAATATGTATATATTCCTTTTCAGATTCTGAATCATTTTGCTGTACACCTGAAACTAACAGAACATTGTAAGTTAATTATACTTCAATTAAAAAAAATAGTTAATAAAAAAAAGTCCCTCAAGACACTTTATGAAAATTAGATTGAAGCAGTGGAGGGGTGAAACCAAGGAGACCTGCTTGAACTCTGTTGTATTCGTTCTGGTGAGAGATGATGATGGTGGTCTGGCCAGAGGTTAGGTGATGGAAATGCAGACACATGACATATTTGAGGTGTGTTTTGGAAGTAGGGACAGAGGGACCGTTTTTAAAAAAATTAATTTTATTTATTTTTGGCTGCGGTGGGTCTTCGTTGTTGCATGCAGGCTTTCTCTAGTTGCGTCAAGCGGGAGCTACTCTTCGTTGTGGTACGTGGGTTTCTCATCGCGGTGCATGGGCTTCTCATTGCAGTGGCTTCTCTTGCTGCGGAGCATGGGCTCTAGGTGCGCAGTTGCAGCACGTGGGCTCAGTAGCTGTGGCACACGGGCTCAGTTGCTCTGCAGCCTGTGGGATCTTCCCGGACCAGGGATTGAACCCACGTCCCCAGCATTGGCAGGCAGATTCTTAACAACTGCACCACCAGGGAAGTCCCCAGTGGAACTTTCTGAAGGACTACATAGGAAAAAGCTCAGTCCTTTGCCAAGAACCAGGAGTCAGCCTTGTTCAGATCCTGGGCCTCAGAATGAGTGAGAAATGTGTTCACCCAATGTGGTCTGGGGAATAGACAGAAAACAAACAAACAAAAATTCAGACTTAAATCACACACCAAGTCTCTGATAAGCAGAGGACCCTCGCTCTGGAAAATGTACATGTATACTTACGAAAATTTTGGTGTACAATTTCAGTTGATGTCTGGATTCCCAAAGACCCTCCATGGACCTCCGTCCCCCTACATGAAATGTCAGGTGGAAGTGATGTGTATGTAGCAATCCAGGTTGTATCATCCTCCAGCTTCCTTCTTCCCTTGCCTCAGATCCTGACCATCACTGGGAACGTCATAAGTCTCTGCAGCCACGATTTAAAAATGTATAAACTAGAGACTTACGCTGACTCTCCATATTCTAGAAATCTATACCTTGAAGAGTGGACAATGGCAGCCCTCTTTCAGGCAGGTTTATACATAATCAATCTCTAGTCTAAGTTCTCCAGGGACAGGAATTCCAAGCATCTCCTTCAAGGGGCCCTGCGGTGTTCTGCCATGATTAAAATGCAGTCCTATCCTGTTCCCATTTGTTTTGTCCCCTGAGAGAGGGATGGGCCAGTCAAAGTGAAGCCTTGAAGTAATATGGAAATATGAACACATGTGGTTATTAGGGTGGAGGTATTCTGGGTCATTGTTTTCTAATTTTGAGTTTTTTGTTTTGCTGGTATAACACTGCTTGAGTAATACATTTTAAAAAGAACCCCAATGAGATCAGACCTCAGAAATTATCTCTATTTTCAGTTTGAACAAACAAACAAAACAAAATATCCCAACACAATCAGTAAGTCTTTTTTTTTAAGTCTTTTACTGTTCACCAGTAGATTAATTTTTTCTCTGTGTGTAAATTTATCGTGTCTCTTTCCCATGTGTCTTTTAAATGCAAAAGGCAACTCCACACATTCAAGGACATATAAGATATCCTCACCTTATGCTTTAATCACCAGAACTTCTTGCCTTTCCTGATTTGTGAGGCTATTTATGACTCCATGCCTTGCATATACTCTTCCCTCTGCCTATGATGCCCTTCCCACTATGTCTTCCTGGGAAACTTGTATTTTTATTTAGGTCCAGTGGAGAGGTTGTCTCCTCAGCCTTTGTGACTCCATAGACAGAGGTGTTCCTTCTGTTTTCTCTACTTCTGTCTCCTCTCGCCCAGCCCTCTGTCGTACTATGGGTCATATTTTATTTTTAATTATTTGTTTCCATGTCTGTCTCTCCCTCTGGATCCTTGAGGGAAGGGATAGAGATTTATTTATAACTTCATTGCAAAACCCAGCCAAAATCTGGCACATAGTCTAAGCCCAATAAGTACATGCTGAATGTATGCAATAATTTGGGGATGCCGATGCAGAAGGTGGGTGATATCCTAACCCTGGCATCTCAGACCCTTACTAACAGTTCCAGTGTCATGTTGATGTTATAAGGAAATGTTTTTACTCATGGAGTGGAGTGCCTTCTCACCCTCCATCTACTTTGACTCATGTCTGTTCTTATAGGCCACTTCTGTTCTGCCTACCTGTGTGATTTTGATGCCCAAGGCTCTTCACTTATTCTATCATATATTTACATATTTCAGAAATATTAATCGAGCATCTATTGAGGCTAACACTATGCTGAGCACTGTGATACAACTATGAACAGGATGGACAAAGGTCCTGCCCTCTTAGAGCTTGGAGTCTGGCTTGGAAGACAGAAAAGGACCTGGTAACCATAAATTAAGAAGAAAGTTTAAGAAGATGACAAATGTTACCCATGAAGCAAAGACATTGTAATGGTAGAGATATAAGTAGATGGTGTGGTCTGGATTCGAGGCAGGGGAAGAAGGAGGCTGAAGGGTAGTACAGCCCAACTGCTAGATACACATCACCCTACATTTCATTTGCCTAGAAGTAGTCACATGATCACACTGAATGAATGACCAGCAGACTGGAAAGTACATTTCTTGGGTGACTTAGAAGAGGGACATGGAAAAGGATTTGGTAGCCCCTTATATAGCATCATTTCTGATGTTTCAGCCAGGACCATAAAGATGAGATGGAAGCACCTAGAAAGACTCCCACATGGAAAGACTATAAGCTAGGGGAAAGCAAATTGGCCCTTGATGACAAAAGGATGTCATTATGTCTAGCACATAATAAGCAAGGAAGAGAAAACTATGAGATGAATTAGGAGAAGTTGGCAGGAGCCAGGTCATTTAGGATTTGCTTCCGAGAGCTGTAAGAAACCATCAAAATGGGCTTCCCTGGTGGTGCAGTGGTTGAGAATCTGTCTGCTAATGAAGGGGACACGGGTTTGAGCCCTGGTCTGGGAGGATCCCACATGCCGTGGGGCAACTAGGCCCGTGAGCCACAACTACTGAGCCTGCGCGTCTGGAGCCTGTGTTCCGCAAAAAGAGAGGCCGCGATAGTGAGAGGTCCGTGCACCACGATGAAGAGTGGCCCCCGCTTGCCACAACTAGAGAAAGCCCTCGCACAGAAACAAAGACCCAACACAGCAAAAATAAATTAATTAACTCTAACCCCCAATATCTTCTAAAAAAAAAAAAGAAACCATCAAAATGTTTTAAGCCAGGACTGTCGTGACCATTTTTAGAAGCTCACCCTAACTGCAGTGTGGAGAAGGGTCTGTGGGGGAATAATAGGAGCAGGGAGACCACTCATGAGGTTGTTACAGGATGTGAGGAAGGAGATGATGGTGGCTAAGAATGGGTGGTAGTGTCAGCGTTTGTATTTCCATTTTCTAAATCACAGAAGTAACAAAGTGGATGTTGCATGCTGAAATTTGCTCCTTACAGATCAAATACTCATTTCCCCTATGCTCCATTAATTAGTTGTTCATTGTGTCATTCTTCTGTGTATAATACCATATTGGTTTGTGTCTGTTTTCTAAGCACAAGCATCTATTATTGAGCTTCTGTCTGGCCAAGGGGCATGAACTGGAAGTGCTAAGGAAGTGAAGAGAAGGAAGAAGGGACACTGGCCAGGGATTAAACCAAGGAGCAATTCACAGAGAGTGCAGAGCTTCTGGCAGGGATTTGGAGGATGGAGAAGCCACAGGAACCATAGAAAGAATGGGGATTCCAGAGACAGTGCTCTGGTTTCCTGGGAAGTACCTTTATATGAGTTACTTTAAACTCCCTGGACTTTGTATGGCAGTTTTGAAACTCTAATTAAAAGGGTGCAGGTTTTTAAATCCAATAGAAATGGGTCTAAATTTAGGTTTTACCTCTACAAGTTGTGTGAGCTAGGGAAAGATGTGTCTCCCAGCTTCAATTCCTCATTTGTAAAATAACAATTGTATTAGTCAGCTTGGCTGATGTAACAAGCATCCCCAATATCTCATTGACCTACAAGAAATTTTTTTTTTTTTTTACGTTACGTGGGCCTCTCACTGTTGTGGCCTCTCGCGCTGCAGAGCACAGGCTCTGGACACACAGGCTCAGCAGCCATGGCTCACGGGCCCAGCCGCTCCGCGGCATGTGGGATCTTCCCGGGCCGGGGCACGAACCCGTGTCATGTGCATCGGCAGGCGGATTCTCAACCACTGCGCCACCAGGGAAGCCCCAAGAAACTTTTATTTGTCATTCAGCTGTATGTCCCCTGCTATGCCTCTGCTTCATGTGCTTTCTCATTCTAGGATTAGGCTGTGAGCTATTCTTGGGGCAGAAGGAGAGAGCAAAAGAGAAGGCAGAAATGTGTAAGCCTCTGAGAGCTTCTTAGACAGGGCAAATAGCACATCTGTTCTCATTCCATTGGCCTAAGAAAGTCACATGGCCCAATCTGTTATTAGGAGAGGAAAATATATTCTATCTACAAAGAGGCACAATGAGTCATATGACCATGGGAGAGAATGTATAGTTGGAAACATTAATAAAATATGCCACATCTACCTTGCAGAATCTCTGCAGGAATTAAGTGAATGAAACATACAAAGCACCTAACAGTGTCTGACACAGTAAACACTCTGCAAAAGTCAATTCTTATGAAGTAGCCCAACTTTAATACATATTTGCAAACGTAGAATTAAAATGTGCTTCTCTTTGCCTTCTACTCTCCTCTTTCCTCTCAATAACCACCTTCCTTGCACATAAACAGTACCTTGTGCAAAACGCACATCTTTCAGTGGCAGGTAGACCTTGGTTTGAAAGTCAGGTGTGTTGCGTACTCTTGTGTGACTGGCTGAGATCAGCTGTTCTCTCTGAGCCTCAGTCTGCTCATCTGTAAAATGGGGAGAAAAGGATTGATGTAAAGGTTAAATCTTCTTGCTCAAAAAACTCAGAAATTTCTCTTTCCTCAATAGATTTTTCCTAGTTTCTGGCAAGTTCTTAGAATAAGTGTCTTCTATTTCAATCTGAGGCAAGAAAAGCTCATCTTCATGCCAGATACTCAGAGCAAGTAAACCTCGAGGCTTTCTCCAGTAATTATTGCCATTCCCTTTACTGGAAGAAGACTCAGAACTCTTCTCTGACTGTCAAATACATAGAATTTCTTGAGGGTCCCTAGATACTCCAAGCTTTCCCATGACTCCATGCTTTTATTGGTGCTGGTCCTTCCACCTGGGATGCCTTCATTTATTTGAAAAATAAATTCCTTTGGTGAATGTTCCCAGAGCCTTCTCACCACCCCTCCCCCATCATCAGAGTTAGTTAAGTAATTACCCTTGACTCTATGTTTTTAAAATCAGACATACACTTACTTGGTAACATATATTAGTGGACTAGGGTATTGACTTTTGGGTGTGATTACTTGGATCAAACCCCATCCCTCCTTCCTCAAACCCCAGGACTGAGGCAAGTAGGGGCCAGTTTGCTATGAGTGAGATGCTGAACAGTGCCCAGGTCATCCTGAGAGATCAGAAACCTACCCGAGGCCAGGTAAGAAAGTGACACGATCATGCTTACACTTGAGAATGATGTCTCCATGGCTCTGAGTGAAATGGACTGGAAGGGGGCAAGGCTAGAGGACACCGTGACCATCCAAGCAAGGGATGGCGCCCTCGGTCTTCAAGAAAACTTGTTGGTAAATACCACGTTTCCTGGCTGGGTTTCTTTTCTTTTGTTGACTGCCTGGGATTGTGGAGTGCCTGGGTTTCTGGTAGATTCATTCTCCTCTAACGCAGCGCTTCTCAAAGTGTGATCTGCCTCTGACTGGAGCTTGTCTGTGGACTTTCGTTACCAGCCCTCTATAAGAGAAGCACAGAAGCTGAGTATAAGCATTCATAAACTTTAATAAGTATTTGGTATCCAAGTTCATGATCTAGTAACTGATTTTTATTTTATTTTATAAAAGTAGTGGCAGGTAATGGATGAGGATGAAATGAACAAACAACGAGCACATTCAACCAGCCCTTCACCGGAGAGAATTCAGTAAGCATGGATGTCATGTTCCCTGTGACATTCTCTCTCTCTTTTTCTTTGCTGGGGCAGGAGAATTTTAGTTATTTTCTGGATTTTAGTGAAATCAGATTACAACACAGTTGAGTTTCAGACACTTCTAATATTTTACTTTGAGTGTATTTCTTGGAACCTAATGTCCTACTTTCTTCTGGTTACAAGACTGCCAACATTTTGTCTGGATAGGGAGGGCCTGTTTAAATGTTTAATCCCACATTCCCACCTACATCTCTCTCTGTCTCTCTCTCTCTCTCTCTCTCTCTCTAATTACTAGACTTTCTTTTTTAAAGTAGTTTTTAGTTTACAGAAAAGTTGAGCAGAAAGCACAGAGTGTTATTACATACCCCTCTCCCCTGCCATGCAGTTTCCCTTATTAACATTTTGCACGAGGGTGGTATATTTGTTGCAACTGATGAGTCAATATTAATACCTTATTATTAACAAAAGCCTATAGTTCACTCTTCGTGTTGTGTATTCTATGAGTTTTGCTAATTGCATAATGGCATGTATCCATGAATACAGGATCAAATAGAAGACTTTCACTGCCCTAAAATCTCTGGAGTTCCACCTACTCATCTTTCCCTCCTCTCCCCAAACCCCTGGCAACCACTGATCCTTTTTCCCATCTCTGTAGTTTTGCCTCTTCTAGAAGGTCATATAATTAGAATCAGACAGTAAGCAGTATTTTCAAAGTCTCTTTCTTGTTCTTCTTTTCCCCAAGTCTTCATGCCCCTTCCATCATCTCAGAACACACACACACACACACACACACACACACACACACACACACACGTTTCCTCTAAAACAGAATAGAAAAGTTGAGAAAAAGATAAAAGCCTGTAACTAGTACGGCTCACAACCTCATTAAGGGCATTTGGGGGGTCATTTTCTATCTCTGCCTACCTTCCTATCAGGAAGTAAGCACTGACTTTTCACCCCACTTAGGACAGCCAGGCCTCTCCTCCCAGCTCGGTCTGCTCACTTCTTATTTCCCTAGAAGCAAGGGCCTCTTTGCCTGTGCTGTGTCTGGGTGGTAATTACTTTGTGTCTGTTCTGCTGCCTTCAAATTATTTTTCCCACCTTCAGAGTAATTGCCTCCCACTTCTTGACTGTGATCTTCTACAGGGCGCAGGGGACCTGTCTCTTGACTCTCATGTTTTTGCTTCTGATGTAAAAAAGTCCCCTTGAACTTGCATTTACAGACACCAGCAAAGCCCGAGTGTCTTCACATCAGCGGACAGGTCCCGAGGGAAAGGTGTTTGCAATTACAGCCAGAGCTGGCTGAGGGATCAGAGAGCTGCCAGGCTGGTGAGGCCTGGCCTGGGGAGCATCTCTGATGAGTGATGGGGTCATTATTATGAATGTTATGTGGGGATGTGGGTAAAGTCCCATGGCAGGAACGCTTTTCTCTCTTTATCTTGTCTCTGCTGTAAAGACAGACATACATATACATACATATATGCATAGACTCCAACGCAGCCCAGCTAGGGTGTGGGGAAGTGAAGTTAGACCAAGGATTTCTCATATGTTCTAGAACAATCCTTTCACAGGGCCTCTGTCTTCTCAAAGTCTCCTCCTGCCAGGTCGTCTTCTCTCCGGGGGCATGAGTGTGGCTTAGTCCTAAATTGGAGGATTGATTTCCTTTTTTTCCAGCTTTTAGGTTCTAACATCTAATAATTTATATATTTTGTTGAGATGTAGGTTTTCTCTCTATGGAGATATTTTCTCCGTTTTTGTTTCTTGCAGGGAAGATTAAAAGAATACCTAGTTGATCCTAACCTCTTGCATCAGTATAGCACTTTTTTGGGGAACCCACCTTTCTCTTGCTCCTCACTGTGTGTGTCTAAGTTCTGTGCTGCAGAACGTTGATAATCATCCCTTCTAGCCTGTTTGGTAAATCTATGTCCCTGTGGGTGGGCCTAGTGTCCCCTGAAGAAAGGAGGCACACCCAGTGTTAACCATATAAGGACCAGGCCATGCTTATCTGGAAAATTCCATTTTAGGAGGCATGGAAGGGACCTCCCAGTCCCTCCACTTTAGTTTCAGTCTTTGAGGAGTCTTGATATCCTTAGGGTGGTCCAGAGTTTCAGGGGTTCAAGATCACCTCCTAGATGGGGAGGTGTGCTGGCTGGTCTGCTCTGTGCCCTAAGTTGTCTGGTTATTTCTCGCCTGTTCATTCCCTTCAGTTAACCTAAGGCATTTAGAAAAGACCCCTTGGAACCTTACAAACTTATCTCCAAAACACTTCTGAATTCAGGCAAGGTCCTCGCCTCGTCATTTCAGGGGAGTTATAAAGAGACTATAGTGCCTCCCAAGGTCAGCTGCAGTAGCAAGGCATGTTCAGAGTCCATGTTTTCAAACCATGACTCGTATTTTAAAATAGTCACCATAGCCCATCATTATCTTCTGAATCTTAAAGCATCCTTATAAGGTGATACTACTCTTGCTTCCTTGTTGCAGATGAGGAAACTGAACGTTTGAGACTCTGTACTCCCACTACCCATTCGCATTTGACATCCTCTATCTTCTGTTATCTTTGGAGGATCTGTGCTGCATATTAGAAGAGGAAGTTGAAATTTTTGTTGGACTTTTTGCAACATGCAAAAGCACCTTTGCATAGTTGGTGTAGCTGGATGGTTGAAGTCTGTGTGCAGAGCAAGACAGAATTGTTTTTTTCCTTTCCTTTCTTTCTTTCTTTCTTTCTTTCTTTCTTTCTTTCTTTCTTTCTTTCTTCCTTCCTTCCTTCCTTCCTTCCTTCCTTCCTTCCATCCTTCCTTCCTTCCTTCCATCCTTCCTTTCTTCCTTTCTTTCTCTCTTTCTTGGAGAATGACACTGCAGTCCCTGGGACTTATGTGAAATACATGGGGGAGAAACCACATACCAATAGATGGAGGAAGCAGGACTCAAAATTATTTCAAGTCCAGGACTCCTT
Source organism: Lagenorhynchus albirostris (assembly GCF_949774975.1). NCBI lineage: Eukaryota > Metazoa > Chordata > Mammalia > Artiodactyla > Delphinidae > Lagenorhynchus > Lagenorhynchus albirostris. Next base: position 19,632,358 of record NC_083109.1, read on the forward strand.
CCTCTGGTGCTTTATTTTGGCCTAATTCAGAAGATGGCCAGATGTGGAAATGCCGAGGACTGGGAACACAGTGGCAGCACAGAGTCAAATATGGAAGGACCCCCAAGCCCCAGTGGGCCACAGCCCTCCTAAATCAGGGCTTTCTGTACATTTGCCTGGCACATCTCCTGGCCATTCTGGAAATGACCACAAGGACTCCTATGGATGTGTCAAATATCTCAGTGTGTCAGTTCATAGGCTCTGACAAAGGGCCAAAACACTGCGGAGATTTGAAACAATTCTGTGGATACCTTGGTCCTCTACCTGATTTCACCAGCTCACAGAAAACCAAGGGAAGAACTTGATGTTTTTTTCTGCTTCGAGGATCCCAGTGATTATTCTCTTTCTCTGTTTCAGCCACCACAGGCTACTGACAGACTGTAACGCTCTGACAACTCCTGAACACCAGAGGTGAGAAGGATATTTACATCTGAGGATCTTGACTACTTGGTGGGAAGGAATTACCTGCTAAGTATGGTCTCAGAAAGAAGTTCTTTCAGAGGTTGTATGAGGACAAGCTGAAGAAACTAAGCCATAGCTCTTTGGAATCGTAACAATATTCCAAGACAAATGTTTCTCAGGGCCTGGGGTTATATTTCCTACATCTGTCACACACTCAGGGTGTGACATGGGGGAATGTACTTCCCCTCCCTAAGCCACAGATCCTCATCTATAAAGCAGGGAGCTTGGAATTCGAAGGTCCCCAATATCAAGCCTTGACCGGGGTCAGGTTGGCGATTCAGAAGCTCAGGCTTATTGAGAAAGGACGTAACCAGGTTGGGGCAGGGCTTGTATTGAATAACGAGAAAGGGGCATGGTGATCAGGACATGAGCCAGTTTGGAAAGAAAGTCTAAAAAAGTCTAAACTGGTGGCCCAAGAGGACAGCGGGCGTCTCCTAGGAGTGACAGCCAAGCTAGGTCAGGCTCTGGGCAGGCTGCCTAGTTTGGGGAATGGCATTGATGTGCGGGGAGAGAGCGGACAGGTGTCAGGGCCCAAGCCAAATGAACTGGAGGTCAGGATGGGGCATTAGTTCTAAACAAGGTGCCTGAGTGCAAAGTAGGCCTGAGTCAAAACCCATTCACCCAGACAACACAGCATGACTGGGTGGCCACAGACAGACCCGCTCTGGGTTCAGGGGACCCCGGGTTTAAGACAGCAAGAGTAATTCTAGGCTCATTTGCCTTCTCAGGGCAAATATATGTCTTGGCTGGAGGGTTGGAGAAGCTGGACAGACACTTTTAGAGCTGAAATATGGTATTTCCACTTTAATCTAATTAAAAATAACAATAGCCAGTACACAAGGGTTGCTTTCTCTGTGCCACAGTATTCTAAGTGCATCCCATGTGTGAACCCCTGGGCAGGCTGGTTTTAAAGCTTTTTCTTGTTAAACACTATGGTAGAAAACACTTTGTTGTTGTTGTTGTCGTTGCCAAGATCAAACTGTGGCAATATCCATCCCTCTAACTATGACCTATGCCACCACTGAAGAATCCAGGCAAAAATATAGAGAGTGAGGAGGGGTAAATGGAAACCTGTTTAGACTGAAGACTCTTAGGAAAGAAGGGCCCTTTCAATGACAGCACCCATGTGGGTTTCATTGTCAGTCCTTCCTTTTCCAGCACGATCACGTGATTAATCACACTTGCGTGCTTCATCAGTCACCCCTGCGTCTTTCCAGCAAGGAGTCCGTGCTCCCAAGCTGGAGGTGTCTCCAGGCACCATCGTCCAATTTCTCCTACAAATGTCTCTTAGGTTCCTCTAGGTTTGGATGTAGGGTGACTGTGGAGAAACTCATGTGGGATATTAAAAATGCTATAAGAAATACTTTTTAAATGTTTTAATCACATTTATCACACGTCGGAAAATGTAAAATCAAACTTTCCTATAATGTCTGTCATTTCTGACCACACTTCTGGGGAATCAGGTGTATGAGGCACACTTTGGCTTTCTAACACTAATTACATATTATTTTAATTAAAAAATTTTTTTGTATTGATGTATAGTTGGTTTAAAATGTTCTGTTAGTTTTAAGTGTACAACAAAGTGATTCAGTTATATGTAGACATATATTTCTTTTTCATATTTTTTTCCCATATAGATTATTACAGAATATTGAGTAGAGTTCCCTGTACTATACGGTAGGTCCTTGTTGATTATCTACTTTATATATAGTAGTGTGTATGTGTTAATCACAAACTCCTAATTTATCCCTCCCTAACCCATATGATATTGACACCATAATCTCTCTTCCGTCTCTCTAATCCCACTAAAAATGCCCTAGTTCTGACCTTCACTATTTCTTTAATCGCTGTCTGACTTACCTCCCTGCCTCTCCTATCTCTTCACTTCAATCTGTCCTCCACGCCCTCAGAAGCAGCAGCTTCTGGGTCAGAATCGTCATAAGCCTCCTGTCACTTACAGATCTATATCCAGAATCCACATTCCACAACTAAATCCCCTAAGAACCCCCCTAAATACCCACTCCTATCTTAGCTTTCACTCATGAGTTTCATACTCTCCGGGCGCAGCAGACCTGATCATGTTCTCAGTGTCCCTAACTTAGTCTTTTCCATCTGTCAAAAATATTCTTTCCCATCTCCATCTGTGAGTAATGAATATTGGAAAGTCCATTTCTGTTTTCCGTGTCCAAATCAAAGGCCAACTCCTCCAAGAAGTCTTTTTTTTTTTTTTTTTTGTGGTACGCAGGCCTCTCACTGTTGTGACCTCTCCCATTGTGGAGCACGGGCTCCGGACGCACAGGCTCAGAGGTCATGGCTCACGGGCCCAGCCGCTCCGCGGCATGTGGGATCTTCCCAGACTGGGGCACGAACCCGTGTCCCCTGCATCGGCAGGCGGACTCTCAACCACTGCGCCACCAGGGAAGCCCAAGAAGTCTTTTTTTAAAAAAAATACCTATCTATCTATCTATCTAGATATCTATCTACCTACTTACCTATCTATTTTTGGCTGCGTCCAGTCTCAGGTGCAGCATCTTTTGTTGCTTTGCAAGGGCTCTTCATTGTGGCATATGGGCTCCTCTCTAGTTGTGGTACGTGGGCTCCTCTCTAGTTGTGGTGCGAGGGCTCCTCTCTAGTTGTCACGTGAGGGCTTCTCTCTAGTCGTGGCGTGCGGGCTTCTCTCTAGTTGTGGCATGGGCTCCAGAGCGTTTGGGCTTAGTTGCTCCACGGCATGTGGGATCTTAGTTCCCCAACCAGGGATCGAACCCCTGTCTCCTTCATTGGAAGGCGGATTCTTAACCACTGGACCACCAAGGAAGTCCCCCACGAGGCCTTCTTATACCTCCAACCTCATACCTCATCATTAGAAAGGATCACATCCGACTCTAAATCCCCAATGCTAACTTTCTTACCTCTATCTTACTTCCTCTAAGAATTGCAGGTATCCCTGCTATCCAAGAGTAGAGGGTTCCTGGGAGGTCTTTTGTAAGGTGAAATGGCATAAAGTGAAGAAACAATTACCTTAGGACAGTCTCGCCAATGGATGCAGAAAATAAATCGAGTTAAAGCAGAGTTGCTCATAGACACAGTTCAAAGCTATGGCAGCTTGATGCTGAGATACTGAGTGCCATTCTTGGGGAAAAAGCTTGGCAGTGTCTCTCTCGATGTTGGGGTGGAAGCTGTCTTTATAAGACTTACTGCAAAACCAACACCGAATGCTATTTTTGCTTTTCGTCTTTATTTTTTTTTTTTGTAAAAGTGAAAATCCTCTTGGGATTTCTCTCAGTGAAAACAGGTACTAATGTAGGTCGTTTGTAAAGTGAACTTTTGAAAAGTGGGAGAGACCTGTACCTGTGTTTATGTCCACATTAACCACTGGCTGGGATCACCATGAGTGAATGACCATATTCTCCAAACCAAAACTGTCCTGGCACACAATAAGCTCATGGTAGTATGGTAGGTTGCAACAATGGGCCCAATTCTTCATCTCTATCTGCATCTACACTCTTTGCCTTATGATTTCGAAGTGCCCACCCATCCAGCTCTGACTCTGGGTTTGGCCATGCTGTTTACTTTGGCCAATAGATGGAGTGGAATGATGATGTGCTAGTTCTAACTTCAAGCCCAAGAGGCATTGCCTGTTTTCAGGTGCTTTCTTGAAGGTCTGCCAAAGTCTTATAAACATGCCTGGATCAGCTGGCTGGAGGGTACGAGACACATGGAACAGAGCAGAGCCACTCCGTTTGCTACAGTTGAGACCATCATAGGTAAGTTAGACATGTGAGCAACCCCAGCCAAAAATCAGCAGAGCCTCTAGATTACTTCCCAACTTACCCAGAAGCATAAGCAAAAAATTCTTATAATGGAAGCCACCAAGGTGTTGTGAGTGTTGGTGACATGGCATTTTTTTTAGCCAGAGGTAACTGATGCAGGTGAACCAAAATGCATCCAGCCATCTTAGGTGTCAGTAGATCCTCTTCCCTAAAAGTTTTACATATGATGATGAAGAAAAGAATATATATACATATATATGTATATGTACATATATATATGGCACATATATATATCAATATATACATACACACAATTGTACCAAATTATATGTGTAGTTAAATTAAAATACTAAATATGCATACACACTATAAATATAAAACACATATATGTATGATGTTTCTATACATACATGACATCTGTGTATTTATATAGATGTGTCCCTGAAGGTGCACATAAGAAACTGCGGTAAACTCCTGGAGAATGGGATAGGGGAGTGGGGTAAAGGAGAGAATTTAGAGTTTGTTTTTTATTCCTTTATGTATTTCTTGACCTTATAATGAATATATCATAATTTAATAAGTTAGAATCTGATTAAAATAAATAAAATAATTCATGCTAACTGTAGAAAATTTGTCTGTAAGAAAGAATAAAGCAAACATTTTAAAAGCCTCTCATGCATATTCTTTATGGATTCTCTCTCGAGATGACACACATACTATATTTTCGTCAATTCTTTTAGCATTTCATCTTTACTCTTTGAAATTTTAGTCAGTTTAAATCAAATTAGGTCAATTATATGAGGTAAGTGGTGGTGGGGGGTATTTGTCTTTCTCTAAACCCCAAAATATTTAACCAATCATCCATGCCATATTTATTTAATTTAATAATCCTACCCCACACTTTGAATTACTTAATACTCATATATTTATTCTGTATTTGAATTACTGTAGCTTTTTAGTATGTTTTGACATCTGGTAGGGCAGATTTTACCTTTTACATTGTATTTTATTTTTTTACATTTTGAGCCATTTTCATGCATTTCTTTTGTCTAGCTGAATCAGAAACAGGCTGTCAAGTTTTCAACAAAGATACATGTAGAATTTTGAAACTGTTTCTCTCACTAATATGGGCATTTTGTTCCTTTCCTCCTCCTTCTCCTTCTTTTCCTTCTTCCTCCTTTACCTCTTTTTAAGAATCTCCATTTCTCCCTCACCCTCCTCCTCTCCTTCTCATGCTCCTTCATCTTGCTCATTTCTTCATCTTAATCTTCATCTCTTTATGGATTGCAATTTACAAGATAAATATTCAAGCATACAGAAAATAAAAATATCGGTCAAATCTTGACAGGTTGTGTTTGGTGTATGCGTTAGATACCTTAAGATGGAGATCTGAAATGTTACAGAAACAGGCATATTCCTACACCCAAATCTCCCTCCACCCTCCACAGTAACCACAGTTATTAAATTGGAGTGTACTCTGTCTGTGCATGTATTAACATTTACTTTCACAACACACATTTACCCATAATCATGTGTAGTATTGTTTTGTATATTTAAAACTTTCGTACAAAATGTTCCATGCTGAGCATGTCCTTTTGCATCTTGATTGTGTGTGCATGGGGGGCGCAAACTAGGTAACTTGTCTTCATGAAGATCCTGCATATATCTTGTTTAGTTTTACTCTCGATTATTTAGACTATTTTCATGGTCTTAATGCAAAATTTACATGACTCCAACTTTGTTGATGGCCGATGCAACCAAATACCAGATGAAATCAGTCTTTTCCTGTTGAAGTTTGATTTCATCATATCAACCTGGTATCCAAAGTATGAGGGAACCTGTTCCATCTGGAGAATGCACATGCTCAGGCTTCTCCTTTCCTACTAGGGAACTCCTACAGGGGAGCCCTGCCTGTGATCTTCATCTAGAAGACTAGTCCCTAACCACTGCTTGGTTCTCATCCATCCCCTGTCCATTGAGCCTAGGACTATGCCTGTTTGATCAGAATTGTGGTCCCAGTCTTATCCTGTATTTGGTACCAGTATAGTACAACCTTTAAGCCCCTAAACTATGCACCAACTAGATTTTCCCAGATATGTCTCCATAGACAACCCCAACTTCATCTTAAACTAGATTGAACCTCTCATATTCCAGACTGGCTGTTGTCCCACCAGGTATTTTGGTGGTATAGTGATTTATTTTGTTTTTATGTATTCATTTGAGTTCCTACCACCTCTAACATCTAGGTTCACGTTTTCTCCTGATTCTAACATCCTGATTTGGCCAGATACAGAAACTATACCCAAGATGGCAAAAGCACTTTTCCCACATGATAACCATAAATTACTGGTGGTGATTTAATGAAAAAACTGTGTTAAGAATAATTTAGAGGTAATATCTGGATTTGGTCAGAAAGAGCTATCTGCCACTGGCAGGTCCAATCCTTATGTTCTTGCTATCACTTGTTTTATGCCTTCCAAGACGAGAATTAATGATTATAATACTTTTAACCATAAACAAATATGAGCCAGTGAGGGTAGTAAGAAAACAACAAGGTGCAAAAAGAAAATAACAATCTAGGTGGGGCATCATTTTACTATTTCCATATATTCATGTATACATAGTTATTTTCTATGTGTAAAATAATCACACTATAGTATGTATAGAGGGGTGGAAAGGTGGAAGACAGTCCTTAAAGTTATTTCATGTGGCATTTTATGTCTTCCAAAGAGGGTTGCAACTATATCTCTCATATCTCAGGCTTTTCTGGAACATTAGAATTATACCCTATCAAGGGACAGTGTCTATGTCTGCTCCTCTTGAATCTGGGTGGGTCTCTGTGACTACTTCAACACACAGAGTACAGTAGAAGTGATGCTATATGGCTTCTGAGGCTAGATTATAAGAATGCCATGCCATTCACTTTGCTCTTTGAGGGACTCCAGCTCTTGGAACCCAGCCACCATATTGGTAGGAAGCTCAAGTGTCTGTGGAGAGGTTCTCATAGAGAGAAACAAATGCCCACTGACCGGGCTGAGTTCCCAGCCAGCAGTCATCATCAACTTGCCAGCCGTATGAGTGAGGCATCTTGAAAGTAGCTCCATCAGTGCCAGGTCAAGCAGCTTCGTTGTGTTACCAAAGATAACCTCTCTCCTATCATCTTCCTTCTGAGATGGATGTAGAACTAGATTGGAAGCTGTGTTTTGATCCTGAAGATTCAAGATAAGAAAGCATTGCTCAAGTTCTGGATGAAGCAGCTACTGAAGTAATCTCCTGTGATGTTTTTTTTCTCCAGGAATCCTTGCCTATTTGCTCAGGTAACTCATAAGCCTTCTTATGTCAGCATCCTAAGAATACTTATCATGTGGTTGTGTATTGTTCTCTAGCCACCTCAAAGTGCTCCTCTTGCTTTCAAGTAATGTTTTCATGTTTTCCTGCTAGTATTCTTTCAAAGGTACAAGGTGAATATCATTAAGTGTTCAATAAAACAATCAGGTATTGCTAAGATGTGTAACAGAACTCACATTTAAAATAAGACTGTGTCGGTCAAGAAAAATAGATAAAAGTGAACGCCTTGAATTCATGACTAGAAACATACATTTCTGCTTTTATGTTAGTGTCGTCTGTTTTGCCTACCTTAGTGCAAGAGATATCTAACTTCATACATGGCAACTCAACTTCTAAAACTGCTCATAAAAGCCAGGCAAAATCAACTATAAGTAGTGTCAAGACTAAGGAAGGTGAAAGTCCCTGTGTTTGGCCTAGGACAGACCAAGTTTTGATTTATATGTTTATTTCTCAACACTACAAGTTGAGGGGGAATCTTAAGAAAGCATGCTGATAATGGAATGGGTTTCCATTCAAAGCAGTGAACTCCTATTTTACTAGAAGCTAAAATGTTCTCTGCCAGAAACTTTTTGTAGTTCAGAGGCACAAATAAATTTTTAGGTCCTTTCAAACACTGTGATATTCTATATTAGAATTTAATCCTGCCCCCAAGTGCCAGTTCTTCACATTGCCACACAAGTAATCGTCCTGGGGACCTGGTCTTCCAAGAACATAGTGATCTTCATGCCTCAAGTGTGAGGCATAGATCTCTTCTTGTTAACAAGGGATAAGGTATGAATTTTCATAGGCAGAATACTCAGACATGCAAAAATGTAACTTTATTAATTTCATTATTACTGAAACTAGTTTAGCTCTTTAGTCTCTATTTCCACTTGGCAGGGAACTTAATCTTGCTAACCTAAAGTAATTCGCCATTTCCATTTTAAAGTTTAGTTTATCTTGGGTAAAAGCTTAAATTCACAATGTTATTTCTGACCTCGTTCTTTCCTTCACACAGAGGTTATTTTAACTTCCCAGTGAGTTTTACTTTTATTGCTGTTATATCTTTTTAAAAATCAAAATTATTTGATTGGTGTATAATTATAGGAGTCTGACTTACAAACATAAAATTCACCCATTTTTAGTGTACAGTTTGTCATTTTCTACACAGATGGTCTCTGGAGGTTTTGATTGAGATAGTGCTGAATGTATAGATCACTTCTGGGAGAATTATTATAGCAACACTGAGTCTTCCAGTCCATGAACATGCCATATCTCTCATTTTATTTAGGTTTTCTGTAATATCTCTGAGCATTGCACTGTGACTTTAGGTTTAGAGGTCTTGCACATATTTTGGTAAACTTTCCTTAAAGATTTAAAGCTGCATATAATTTTAGAAAGTGCTATGTTTTCTGGATATACTCACCAGTTTTTCATTATGAAATGTCCCACTTTATCCCTGATAATATTGCTTATGCTGAAATCTATGTTGTATAATATAAACACAGACATTTTAGCTTATTGTCCAGTGTTTGCATGGTACATAATTTTTCATTCCCTTACCTGTCTATGACTTTATATTTAAAGTGGGTGTTGTCCTATTGTCATACACTTGGGTATTGTTTTTCTACCCCCTCCCACAATCTGTCTTCCATTGGAGTGTCAAGGTGAGTGAACTTTAATGTAATTATTGGTGTGATAGGTTTAAATCTACAGTTTTCCTCTTTGTTTTTTATCTGTTCTATCTGTTCTTTCTTTTTTCTGCTTTCTGCCTGTTTTGGTATTAATTATCAGTGCCATATTATTTCCACTATTGGCTTATTAGCTATTCCTTATTTTTATTTTTAGTAACTGCTCTAGGGAATACAATACACATCTTTAATGTATCCCATTTTACCTTTAAATAATATCATAAATAATTTAATGAATAATGTAAAACTCTTACAACCATATACTTCCATTTATCCCCTCCCATTTTTGTTTTCATTCACTTTTTATTTATGCACATGTTATAAATAGTGTTATTTTTACTTTAAACATATATCTTTTAAAGAAATTAAAAGTGAGAAAAAAGAGTATTATATTTACTCAGATGTATACCATTTCTAATGCTTTTCATTCTTATTGTATAGATCTAAGTTTTCATCTGGTACCATTTTCCTTTTATCTGAAGAACTTTTAATATTTATTGTTCTGAATTTCTGCTGGTGATAAATTGCTTCAGCAATTTATTTATCTGAAACATTATTTCATCTTTATTTTTAAAATATGATTTTGTTGGTATGGAATTCCAGGTTGGCAGTTCTGTTTTGCACTTTTCCCTGTGGAAGGGAAGTTGAAGGGTTTAACTTGGGGGGGGGGCAGGTGATTATAAGTGCCATGACTATATTTGTATTTCAGGAATATTCTGTGGACAATATTATAAAGAGTTGTTTGGCTTGGGGAAACAGAAGTGTAAAAGTGTAAAACAGAAGTGTAAAAGCAACAGAAACAGCTAGGAGGTTGTTAAAATAATCCAGGGGAGATATCATGGGGTCTCAAATAAGTCAAAGCAGGTGGGAATGGTGATAAGAATACTGATTTGGAAGATATATTGTGTTATTAGAATGTGGGAATCATATATAAAAGGTGATGGAGAAGATGAATCCTTGTACCTTGGTTGTGGCACGTGAGTGAGAAGAGGTCCCATTTATTGAGATGGGGATTTACAGGAGGAGAAACAGGTTTGTGAAGTCAGTGACGACTATCTCCATAGTGGCTTAGGTTCTAGATTCAGGTAACTGTCTCGCATGCCATGTCTGGCATTCAGGTCCTCCACTAGGATGAACCCCTCATCTATCTGGGGACCAGGTACACTTCTAGCTCTTGCCACACTACTCTGCCAGTGAGATAAACTTATTTTTATCTAAGCTACTGAGCATGGGCTCTCGCTTTGGAATCTGTACACACAATATTGAGGGTCTCCTCCTTTCAGGACTCTGGTTCTGACTCCCTCCTTCTAACCTGGACTGGGCAGTTATGGATAACATCCTTAAGGTAAACTCAGTTCAGGTCAGCACCTTTGTACGTGGTGCTTGTCCTGTGGCTACTAGTCAGGGACATCTTTTATCATGTTAGCCTCCCCAGGCTCTCGGTTCGTCTGCTTCAATCTCCCACTGGTTCCAACTCGTACAGCTGAGTTCACCCCAACTTATGACATTATTTAGACTTTTCCTTTCAACTTAGAATAGAAACAAGGATAAATCATTCAACCTCCGTGGCCCATTTAACCCCTGTGTAAACCGTCTGAGGGATAGAATTATAATTACCTTTTTCAGGGACAGAGTTGACGGGGGAGACAATTAAGTCTTGCCCTGTGCTTTGAGATCTTTCAATGAAAGGCTCGGGATTATTACCATTAACAAGATACTGAAGGGCTATTTGCCAGAAATGACTCCTTTTGAGCCAGCATGTCTGTCATTAGTAATTTGGGGGCTTGGCACAGAGTCATGGGAATGTTTTAATGGCTTCTGTTCAACCCCAGAAATAGATCTCGAGGTTGCAAAAAGAAATGCTTGTTTTCTCTGTTCTCCTCTATTTCTGTACAAGTGGTGACCCTCGGGGAGACCTCAGGTTCTCTGGAAGGGGCCAATAAGTGGGCAACAGGGTCTTAAGCTGCCCCAATAAACTCTGACAGCTGACAGTGCTGGGGCTCTGTCTCGGAGACTAATGTAGAGATGGGTTGTACCACCAGATAGTAACCGTGGCCTAAGCTGAATTTCTGGAGCCACCTGGGGAACTTGCTAACTCAGTGAGGTTTGGGAATTATACGTAGGAAACTCTGTCTTTAAGAAATATTTGGAAAATGTTTGCTAATTCGAACAAGTTATTTTATTCCTAAGCCAACTCCCAAATGCTTTTTCAGAGCTGTCCTTATGAGTCAAGAAAAAAAGTATTTTATGTCTAGGAGGCCTGGACTTGTTTCTAGAGAAGTGGGCAAGAAATATGTGTGTCCATCCAGGCTTGTGTTTGGCCCCCCATTGGGTAAGTCCATGCTATAGCTTTGTTTTCAATTAATTAATTAAATTGTTCTTTTAAAAACTCCCTCTGCTCCAGATTTTTCCTTCAATTTTGCTCCATTCTTCGCTTTATGTTTAATCAATTATTTTCTCTGTTTGTCAAGGTATGATATACTGGAAAAAGCAGTAGCTCTGTTGAGATAAGAAATAACTTTGACTGTTACTGATGGTGAACTTGGGCAAGTTGTTTAATGTCTATGAATTTCATTTCATTCTCTGAAAGATCGGATATAACACAGGGGCCCAGCAGGATGTCTGGAATGATTGAGCCAATATAAACATAGTTATCTAAGACGTTGCAGATACAAAGGGTGTCACAAACCTGTGAAACAGATGAATATAAGCAATAGGGTATGGTGGGGACTGTGGCAAACTGGAGCATACATGCCCCATCCTCAAGGAGCTGTCATTATTCTGCTCTAATAAATGTTTGCCAGACTTCCTTCCTTCCTCCCTCCCTTCCTTCCTCCTTTCCTTCCTTCCTTCCTTCCTTCCCTCCCTCCCTCCCCCCTCCCTCCATCCCTCCCTCCCTCCTTCCTTTCTTCTTTCTTTCCTTTCTCTCTCTCTCTTTCTTCCTTCCTTTCTTTTTTTTTTTTAACAAATAGGAAACTAAGAAAGTGATACAAAGTTTCCTGATTTTTAAGTGTTCAAACTAATTCATTTCCTTTTGAAAAACAGTCTCGAACAGTAGAAAGATGGTTGTGGCCTGGGTTTGGTTAACAAACCACTGGTTTAACATTTATGATTTATTTTAGTCTTCGTTATAAATTTCTACCTTCTCCTTTTCTTCATCCTTCTCTAATACTTTGCTTTTTCCTCCCATTTTCCCCTGACATCAACGATGTTTTCTTTACATTCTCCTAAGGTAACACCAGGTTCTTTGCTTGGGGCATATTCACATAAACCACAATTTCTACATTCTTCCATCAGTCCAACTCAAATTCCCATCTCTTTTCTCATGGCCAACAATACAAAGACAACAACAAGCCCACTGAGTTTTGAAGGAGTTAAGTCTACTCTTCCACTCCCAAGAGGAAAGTAAAGAACTACCCTTCCGACTTTTACTCAACAACAACAAAAATTTTGGCTGTAGATATGATCACCAGGAATGCTAACTCATCAGCCACTTGGGGCCATAACTGTGGCTGCATTCACTAATCCTTGGCCACATAAATGATGCCAATCCTGAGCCTGGTAAGGAGTTGGCCTGAAGAAGTCATGACAGAGTGGCTCCATTGCCTTTCTGGAAAAATATGCTAAAGATGTCCCAACCACTGATTGTTTAATAATAAACTGTACCCTACAAGGTATGTTCTTCACCAAAAATGAAGCGATTCTTCCTAGTTGCAACGTTTTGCCTTCTTTTAACTCTGTTTTTGGGAGAAATGTGACTATCCCTTTTAGAACTAGAAGACACCCCTTTGGAAATGATGTAATCATACTTTGCGTGCATGCCTCAATTTTCTGCTCCCTGACCATGGGCAGACATCACTAATTGTTAAGGGCACTCCTTCAACTGAGTCTAAATGTAGTGCAAGGTCTTTAATCTACATGACAGCCATCACCAGTCATGTGGGGTTGGGCTGTGTGTTAAAATACAATAGGCCCAAAGTGAAAACAACCCAAATATTCATTAACTGGTGAATAGATAATAAAAGGTGGCCATTCATATAATGGACTACTATTTGCTAATAAAAATGAATGGAGTATGAATACATACAGCAATGGGAATGAACCTCGAAATGTCAGGCTAAGTGAAGGAAACCAGACACATAAGACATATTGTATGAGTCCACATATATGAAATGTCCAGAAAAGGCAAATCAGACAGAAAGTAGACTAGTAATTGTCTGGGGTTGGGGTAGGAATGAGGAGTGACTGCAAACCAGCTCAAGCTTTCTATTTCAGGGCGATGGAAAAGTTCTAAAATTAGATGGCAATAATTGTACAACTTTGTAAATATACAAAAGGTGATGGAACTGTACACTTAAAACAAGTGAATTCAATGTTATGTAAATTATATTTCAACAAAAGCTGTTAAAATGTGCACACAATAGGCTTGCAGACATCAGCTATGCAGAGTCAGGGAGCCATGGAGGACAAGTTATTCCAGAATCTTCCACTGACTTGCTGTGTGATGTTAAAAAAGGGCTTCCTTTCTCTCTGTAGTTTCTTCATTTGTAGTTTGAGGTCTTTGACCTGATGTTCTGTTAGGAACTTTTAAGCTCTGACAGCACCTAAGAAGAAGCAAAATGAAGGATGGCTGCTGCTGTAATTTTGCCACAGTCACCTACCAGGCTGTCAGCTTTGGGGGAGGACTTGCTCCCCTGTCAATGCCTGGCTCAGTGCCCTGTACAGAATGTCGAACAGCACCTGACTATTGGTATAAGGAGATTAGGATTATGAACATCTAAGTGAGTCCAAAAACAATATGAAAGCTATTTTCTAAGACTTTCATATGGAACATGATGAATGACAGTGTGACATTTCTTCCCTGACAATTGTTTTTTTGTTGTTGTTGTTGTTTTTTCTCAGAGGGTATAAAACATTGGGAGTAAAACGTCACCCATTACAACCTGTTCTGGTTGGGTAAGTAGTTACAGTGAGGAGAAGAGGGGTGTGTATGTGTGGGGGGGTCATGTTGGGTGTGTTGTGTTGGGTGGGGATGGGCTTTGGAGAAAGACAAACCCAAATTTCCTTCCTGGTCTTATCATTACATCCTGTGTAACATGCATTTAACTTTTCTGAGTCGTCTGTAAATGGGGGTAATCTAACCTACCTCACAAGATATTTTGAAGTTTTAAGAGATCTACACTAAATAGCTAGTGCAGTTCCAGAAACATATTGGGTACCTCCTCAATGTTTGTCTCCTATATTCCTGTTCCCTATGCCCTCCTCTACCAAATTCAGGGGCTGCTTGGAGATGGTTTGGTCTAGATAGCAAAGACAAAGGAAGTCGTGCAATTGTCTGTTAATTAGATACACAAATGTAGTCAATGGAAGAGGCCATGTTAGTTGTAGGGGAACCTGGCTCTTCTGAGGGACTGTTAGCTTAGCTTTCTGACCTGTGACTTAGGAAATCACTCTGCATTGCTACTTTACCCTTCTTTTCTTGTCTCTTTGACCTTCAGCTTCTCAAATTGGAGTTATACCTTTTTGGTAAGGAGTTTTGGAATAATGAATATTCCTTTGCGCCAAAGCCAGGCCAAAACCTCAGAGAATTCTCTCTAAGACAAATGCCCCAGGAGCCCACCCAAACCTTTGACTTCACATTTGGCCAAAACATCCAAGTTTCTGTTTCTGCTTTGGGACAAACCAGTGGCTGTGCTTTCAACGCATGTGTCCTTTTAAGACCAAGCCAGAAAACTCTGGAAGACTGGGTGCTGTCAGATTTTGCAGGGCCACACACACTAAGGGACAAAACCAACTTTAGCAGGACTTTGCATGTCTCATTCCAGTCACAGAGATGCAGGGGTGTGATAAATATTCTTTAGGGCCACAGGAGGAAAGGGGATGAACATTTATGGGGCCTACTTTATGTATGACACTTAAAATGTTTATTTGGTCTTCTAGTCACTTATTTAAGATGTAAGAATAATTTTTATTGCACTTTTACATAAGGAAAGTGTCTCAGGCTCCTTTTCAGAACAAATCAACAATGTAAAATGCACAGGGTAAAAAGTGAAAATATTCCTACACTAGCAACCACATTTCCTCCTCCACTTGCCCTTCCTTGTTGAGATTTTATTATTTTTATTGTTTATTTTATTGGAGTATAGTTGATTTACAATGTTGTGTTAATTTCTGCTATACAGCAAAGTGATTCAGTTATACGTATATATATACATTCCTTTTTTTTTTTTTTGGCTGTGGCGTGCAGCTTGTGGGATCTTAGTTCCCCAACCAGGGGTTGAACTTGTGCCCTCAGCAGGGAAAGCACGGAGTCCTAACCACTGGACCACCAGGGAATTCCCTATATACATTCTTTTTAATATGCTTTTCCATTATGGTTTATCTCAGGATATGAAATACAGTTCCCTGTGCTATACAGTAGGACCTTGATGTTTATCCATTCTATGTATAATAGTTTGCATCTGTTAATCCCAAACTCCCCCTCCATCCCTCCTCCCTCCTCCTCCCCCTAGGCAACCACAAGTCTGTTCTCTGTGGCTGTGAGTCTGTTTCTGTTTTGTAGATAAGTTCGTCTGTGTCATATCCTTGTTGAAATCTTAATCTCAAGGGGATTGTCAAGAATGTGACCATAAATGCATATCGTTCCGCAATCCGCCTATTTGTATACCCTGCTTACCTTTCTACATGATTATGTATAGAGCTGCCTCCCTCTTTTTAATGACTACCTAGCAGTCTATTTCATGCAAGTCCTCACATTTGTATAGCTGTGCCCCATCCGTGGTCATATGCACTGTTTCCTGCTGGTTGTACACGTAACCCTCAACCTGTTTATTTGTACACCCTTGTATGTATATCCTTCAACAGAAATGTATTGAGCAAAATATGTATCAGGCGGAGGACTAGATGCTATGAATACAGCAGGAACAAGGTATAATTGCTTCCTGCCTTCATAGAGTTTGCCATCTACCTGACTATTGCATTTCAGATATATACTCCACCTTGTCCCCACCCCTGCCCTGCCCACCAATGAAATAAGAACTACCCCTGGTTTATAGATATGAAGCTTACAGCTTAAAGAAGTTTCTGATCATTCCCAAGGCCACCCAGTCCATCTGCAGCATGGCTGGGAAATATCCCCACGTCTGACTCCGGTACTCCCATGTTGCCTGTTACCTGGCCAATGACCAATATTTGGTCAGTTTCAAGCATCCAAGGAAGATATGTCAAATTTACATGTCTGGCATTGGATCTTTAGAGATCTAGGTGAGGGTAACAGAAGCAAAGAGGTTAGTTCCTGTTGTTTGTAGAACCATGACCCTACAGTCCATAAGGAGGGGCAGGGAGACGCCTGCCCCCACTATTCATTGTGGGTCTGCCCTGGAGTTCAGCACGTCAGGTTTGCCTGAGGGCTGCTGTTTTCACTTGAAAAGCCTTGGGGAAGTCAATTCCCTGTCAGACTCAGGCTTCCTCATCTGTAAGGTGGAAAATATCAAGATCAACTGTCCTGAGTGGTTCTAAGGTTTCAGTGAGCCAAGGGGGTAAAATGTTTAGCATAAAATGTCAGCTGTTATTATTGTTCTTATATTATTTTTTTTCTTGTGCTAAATCTGATTGCCCTCTGACTTGTTCTGACAGCTCTGAGCCCAGCACCTGCTTCCTCACCACCTTTGCTGTCCTTAGGAGCCCTTGGGCATTTCTTGGTATGGCCTTAGTTTCCATCTTAAGAGAATGTGAACATGATCTGGCCTCAGTATAGTCCAGGGGTGCAAGGAGGCTGCTAATTAGAAATGGAAGGGTAGGCGCAGCTAATGGTTTTCTGAGCAGCCATTTACACTCACAGTTTGGGAACTGGGTGTGATTTCTTCTTAGAATAACTCCGTAGAGATTTGTGGCCTGTGGTCATCTACTTTCCAGAGTCTCCTCTGTCCTTTGAAGACCCAGCTTTGGAACTTGGCCCTTTGGCCCGGCTCTCACTGCCAGGCTAGACAAGCACAGATATTATTTGTCAAGCTTGGGCCGGATTATACGGCCAGGACATTTACCAGTGGGCCAGGCCATCCCTTTCCCGATCTGGGCTCTCAGCCACGGCTGGAGAGATGCCAGCAGGGAGGAGGCATGGCCTGTGCAGGGCTGAGATGGGTGATGGCTGCTGGGAGCCCAAGCTGGCCCGCAGCTAAGTGGGAGGAATGAGTGACATCAGCCCCTCCCAGGCAGCAGGTTCAGACAGGAGGAGAGGGAGGCCGCCTGCTCTGGGTCAGTGGGGGCACTGGCAGCCAGGAGAAGGGCCCTCCCAGCCTGGACTCCTCAGGGCCTGCCCGTTCTGTTGGGGAAACCTGTTGGGTAAGCTCCCATGTGTTTCCCCATAGGGCTGAGTTTTGTGGTCCAGGTTGGAAAGTGGAGCGAGGGGAGGGAGCTCTTTTTTGACTCTGACTTGTACTTGAGAAGCTGCCAAAGGGTGGTTTATGTTTCTTAAACAGAGATGTGTTATGATAGGGAGGCTGCTTCTGTGGAGGTGATGGTGAGCCGTGCCCGAGGCTGGGCCTCCTTGGCGTGTCCCTTTGCCAAGCCCGTGGGAAGCATGGTAAAGGGAGCCGATGGCCGGATTTCGGGGGGAGCCCGTTCAGCTGCCCCCGACACAGAGTGTGTGGCATTGGGGGTAGTCAGATCGCCTCACTGGATTCCGCGTTCCTCGTCAGCTAGATGGGAATAATGGTCTCCCCCTCTCAGGGCTCCTTAGTGAGTGTTCCTTTGCTACAGGCTTCCTCTGTACCATTCCATCTCTCTTACAAATATGATCTCACTTAATCCTATAAAGACTAACTTGATGCAGGTGCTATTATTAGCCATATTTCACAGAGGAGGCACCGACCAAATAATTTGGCCAAGGTCTTATAGCAAAATTGGCAGAAGTGAGATCTGTCCCCATGCCGACTGGCTCCGACGTCTCCAATCTTAACCACGATGCTATGCTTCCCAGAACTTGCCTAGGACGCTGGTCCTCTCCCTTCAAACACGTAACTCACTTTGGAAGAGCCCAATTGTAGATGTGATGATCTGATGAATACATGTCTCTTTTATTGGATTTTGAGCTATCCCTCTTGGTTTTCATTCACTGCCGTATCCCCGGGTCCTAGCTCTGGAACTAAGACGAAACTTCCCTGCAGCACATGTATGAGAGACTGAAGGCAAGATCAAACAAGATAAAGAAATAATGGGTGATTCCATCTGAAGCCACCTGGCACTGCTCTGAGCTCACAATAGGCACTTGGGAAATGTTTAAACCTGGGGCATACTCGCTGTGGGGCTGAGTTTACCCAGTGACTGCATTCCTCGGTGTAGCATGATCGTTCATGAGTGGAATCACCCCCATGTGGCAGCCATTGGAGGGATTTATTTGCCTTAGCCACAGATGAGGAAGAAGGGCAGGGAGCACGTTTTGCAGGCAGGCCAGCACCGTGGACCTCACAGACCTTCCAGAGCTTTCAAGGGTGGCCTCACCCAGTATCTGCCCGAAGTACCTCCTGCTGAGCCTTGAAAGCTGACTCAGCCCAAGCTGCCTTGGGGAAGAACATTTCCAATACTCTGCTCAGCAACCTAAATCCTGTCTTCAGCTTCTCCTTCAGCCCTAATGAGAAGCATCTCCAAAGTGCCAGGTGGTTGAACGTCCTCAAGAAGGAGGCAGGGGAGAACCCGGCTTCCAGGTTGTATGTTCTCCCCTCGCTTCTCTGCAGCCTCTGTGTTTGTGGAGCCTGCAGGTGTGAGAGAAGTCGAGGGCCAGCCTTGCACTGTGGTCCTTAGATGGACACTCTCTGCAGCCTGTTTGCGTCTTTTCCCTTCTCCTGGAGGCAGAAGCAAAGGGACGGTGCACGTGTGTATCCATGCAAGGAGATACTCAGCACCCCATTTCTAATTCTGAGGACTTACATGTTCGTGGGAAATCTGATGTCTCGTCAAAAATTCTGCTAAACTTGGCAAGGGTAATTCCCTCTTCTATCACACTCCCCCCGAGCCTCCCAGTCAAGTTCCTGAGCACATTGAACGCTGCCTCTGGGAATGGCAGGCTTTGCGGAGGGTTTGGCTGGTACAATGCAAACATGCTACCAGTCTGACAGACAGACAGGCTCCAATGAAAGCCTAGATCTAATCGCTCTCTAAGTCAGAATGGATAATTTGGTTAGATAACATCAGAAAAATAAATCTGCCGGCATATTATGTTTACATGTATTTAAGTTCTGTTAGCAAAGAGAATATTGGAGGAACGGGTTTGAAACAACACTTCATAGGAATAGCATCAGGTAATGAATAAATAATGACTTTGGTTTCTTTGCCCAAAGGGAAACCCAGTCAATCAGAAAGTCAACACAGATTTCTTAAGAGCCGCGTTTTGGAACCAGGGAAGCCCTTCAATGGGACTCGCTTGCCCCTGCCCTAAATTCTGCATCTGGAGTGGTAATAAAGCCAGAGAAAGAATGTGTCAGTAGGAGAAATTGATTTGATTCTTTTCCTCAGCAAATGCCTTCATCACCTGTTTGAAGAGTTCACCAGGGCCAGGCTGGCTGTTTAAGTTAGAAAGTGATCTTATAAAGATAGTTCTCGGGATTTGTGGCTGAGGATTTTATTTTTCAGGGAGGTGTCCTCATGTGCTAAAGACAATATCTTGGTTCAGAAAAAACAGCTCAACAGTTATGTGGATGCTTGGACAGGACTGTTGCCTCCTAACATTGCTACACCTGGGGTATGTGCCAGGGCCCCTGATTTGCAGCATGAATCTCTTTATCCATTTAGGGTGAGGGAGTGGCAGTTTCTGCTACACTCCCCACAGGTGGCTTGACTCTTAATCAAACTCCTTTGGATTCACATGAGGAGTCATCTCCAGGAATCTGATGGCTGCTCAAAAGTGTATACCTGTTGATGTGGGCAGTGTGAGTCTCAGAAGATCTGAGGGCTCACCTGCTAACATGAGGCTGTGATCTTGTCAACAAAAGCAGTATATAAATCTGTGTGATTGAATTTATAACTTAGACTTTTATACAAAGGCTATTCCAAAATAGAGAAATATAATATTTGGTTAGATTAGGTTGATTTAAAAATATGGTTATTAATCTTAAAGGGAGGAAGATTGGAATCAGTCATTTCAGAAATGTTAGAAGTCTTGCATTGTGATTGAATCAAATGTACTCATGGTGTCTTGCACAATCTTGTTTCTTTCTTTTTTTTTAAAGTTTACATACTTATATTTCTCCAAAATTATTATACCTAGTATTATCTCAACAATTTATACTAATCATTCCCTTACTAAAGTAAGCAGCTTTTGTTTTTCCAGAGGTAAGAGAAAACTAGAATACAGGAACCAAAAACAGTCCAGCTAACTTTTTCCACACACATTTTAGATCACTTTGACAATTTTTAAGGTAGAAAAATCAGCATATACATTATGCCACTTAAAGATATTGTCAGGGCTTTCCTGGTGGTGCAGTGGTTGAGAATCTGTCTGCTAATGCAGGGGACACGGGTTCAAACCCTGGTCTAGGAGGATCCCACATGCCGCGGAGCAACTAGGCCCGTGAGCCACAACTACTGAGCCTGCGCGTCTGGAGCCTGTGCTCCGCAACAGGAGAGGCCGCGATAGTGAGAGGCCCGCGCACCGCGATGAAGAGTGGCCCCCGCTTGCCACAACTAGAGAAAGCCCTTGCACAGAAACGAAGACCCAACACAGCAAAAATAAATAAAATTAATTAATAAAGATATTTTCATATCTTGTTAAGGTACAGTCATTTATATATAAAATAAAGGTCAATTAAAACTATATTTAATAACTAATATTTACATCTTTTTCTTTCTTAAGAATTGCCCACAAATCCAAAGCTTATGGATTAATTAACTTAATATTAATTAACTAAATGTTAGCCTAAAGTTGACTAAACATATGGAAATTACAATTTAAGCTAATACATTATGACCATACATACGATTTGCAGCATTACAAGAATTCAGAGGATCAACATTTTGAAAAAGACATGTATTATTACAAGTTCATACAATTAAACATGATTCTATATTGTTGTAATTTTAAATTATTTGTAGAAACAATGATAACTTTCTGAGTTCACAAAATTTATGTAGGAATTTTTAAACTCTTAGAAAATCCTAAATTATGATAAACTAAATCCAAATCTTGCCTTAAAATATTGTGCTAACATTACATTTACATGTTTTTGTGTTTTTTTGTTTCTTTTTTTAGAGAAATAGCAGTATATTTGAGAAGGGGAAAAACTGTAACCCGGAGTGATTTTCACCACAAGAATAAACATTTCAGGCATGATGAATATTTCATTTTTAAAAAAAAAATTTAAATTTAATTTATTTTTTTATACAGCAGGTTCTTATTAGTCATCAATTTTATACACATCAGTGTATACATGTCAATCCCAATCGCCCAATTCAGCACACCAACACCCCCAGTCCCCCATGGCTTTCCCCACTTGGTGTCCATACATTTGTCGTCTACATCTGTGTCTCAACTTCTGCCCTGCAAACTGGTTCATCTGTACCATTTTTCTAGGTTCCACATACATGCGTTAATATACGATATTTGTTTTTCTCTTTCTGACTTACTTCACTCTGTATGACAGTCTCTAGATCCATCCACGTCTCAACAAATGACTCAATTTCGTTCCTTTTTATGGCTGGGTAATATTCCATTGTATATATGTACAACAGCTTCTTTATCCATTGGTCTGTCGATGGGCATTTAGGTTGCTTCCATAACATGGGTATTGTAAATAGTGCTGCAATGAACATTGGGGTGCCTGTGCCTTTTTGAATTATGGTTTTCTCTGGGTATATGCCCAGTAATGGGATTGCTGGATCATACGGTAATTCTTTTTTAGTTTTTTAAGGAACCTCTGTACTGTTCTCCACAGTGGCTGTATCAATTTACATTCCCACCAACAGTGCAGGAGGGTTCCCTTTTCTCCACACCCTCTCCAGCATTTGATGTTTGTAGTTTTTCTGATGATGGCCATTCTAACTGGTGTGAGGTGATACTTCATTGTAGTTTTGATTTTCATTTCTCTAATAATTAGTGATGTTGAGCAGCTTTTCATGTGCTTCTTGGCCATCTGTATGTCTTCTTTGCAGAAATGTCTATTTAGGTCTTCTGCCCATTTTTGGATTGGGTTGTTTGTTTCTTTAATATTGAGCTGCATGAGCTGTTTATATATTTTGGAGATAAATGTTTTGTCCGTTGATTTGTTTGCAATACTTTCTCCCATTCTGAGGGTTGTCTTTTCGTCTTGTTTCTGGTTTCCTTTGCTGTGCAAACAATTTTAAGTTTCATTAGGTCACATTTGTTTATTTTTGTCTTTATTTCCATTACTCTAGGAGGTGGATCAAAAAGGATCTTTCTGTGATTTATGTCAAAGAGTATTCTGCCTAGGTTTTCCTCTAAGAGTTTTATAGTGTCCAGTCTTACATTTAGGTCTCTAACCCATCTTGAGTTTATTTTTGTATATGGTGTTTGGGAGTGTTCTAATTTCATTCTTTTACGTGTAGCTGTCCAGTTTTCCCAGCACCACTTATTGAAGAGACTGTCTTTTCTCCGTTGTATATCCTTTCCTCCTTTGTCATAGATTAGTTGACCATAGGTGCATGGGTTTATCTCTGGGCTTACTATCTTGTTCCGTTGATCTATGTTTCTGCTTTTGTGCCAGTACCATATTGTCTTGATTACTGTAGCTTTGTAGTATAGTCTGAAGTCAGGGAGCCTGATTCCTCATACAAATTGTGAAATTTTTTGTTCTAGTTCTGGGAAAAATACCATTGGTAGTTTGATAGGGGTTGCATTGACTCTGTAGATTGTTTTGAGAAGTATAGTCATTTTCACAATGTTGATTCTTCCAATCCAAGAACATGGTATAATCTCTCCATCTGTTTGTGTCATCTTTAATTTCTTTCATCAGTGTCTTATAGTTTTCTACATACAGGTCATTTGTCTCCTTAGGTAGGTTTATTTTATTCTTTTTGTTGCAATGGTAAATGGGAGTGTTTCCTTAATTTCTCTTTCAGATTTTTGATCATTAATGTATAGGAATGCAAGAGATTTTGTGCATTAATTTTGTATCCTGCTACTTTACCAAATTCATTGATTAGCCCTAGTAGTTTTCTGGCAGCATTTTTAGGCTTCTCTATGTATATTATCATGTCATCTGCAAACAGTGACAGTTTTACTTCTTCTTTCCCAATTTGTATACCTTTTATTTCTTCTTCTCTGACTGCCATGGCTAGGAATTCCAAAATTATGTTGAATAATAGTGGTGAGAGTGGATATCCTTGTCTTGTTCCTGATCTTAGAGGAAATGCTTTCAGTTTTTCACCATTGAGAATGATGTTTGCTGTGGGTTTGTCATATATGGCCTTCATTATGTTGAGGTAGGTTCCCTCTATGCCCACTTTCTGGAGAGTTTTTATCATAAATGCGTGTTGAATTTTGTCAAAAGCTTTTTCTGTATCTATTGAGATGATCATATGGTTTTTATTCTTCAATTTGTTAATATGATGTATCACATTGATTGATTTGCATATATTGAAGAATCCTTGCATCCCTGGGATAAATCCCACTTGATCATGGTGTATGATCCTTTTAATGTGTTGTTGCATTCTGTTTGCTAGTATTTTGTTGAGGATTTTTGCATTTATATTCATGAGTGATATTGGCCTGTAATTTTCTTTTTCTGTAGTATCTTTGTCTGGTTTTGGTATCAGGGTGATGGTGGCCTCGTAGAATTAGTTTGGGAGTGTTCCTTCCTCTGTAATTTTTTGGAAGAGTTTGCCAAGGATGGGTGTTAGCTCTTCTCTAAATGTTTGAAAGAATTCACCTGTGAAGCCATCTGGTCCTGGACTTTTGTTTGTTGGAAGATTTTTTTTTTTTTTTTTGCAGTACACAGGCCTCTCACTGTTGTGGCCTCTCTCGTTGTGTAGCACAGGCTCCGGATGCGCAGGCTCAGCTGCCATGGCTCATGGGCCTAGTCACTCCACGGCATGTGGGATCTTCCCAGACCGGGGCACGAACCCGTGTCCCCTGCATCAGCAGGTGGACTCTCAACCACTGCGCCACCAGGGAAACCCTGTTGGAAGATTTTTAATCACAGTTTCAATTTCCTTACTTGTGATTGGTCTGTTCATATTTTCTATTTCTTCCTGGTTCAGTCTTGGAAGGTTATACCTTTCTAAGAATTTGTCCATTTCTTCCAGGTTGTCCATTTTGTTGGAATAGAGTTGCTTGTAGTAGTCTCTTAGTATGCTTTGTATTTTTGTGGTGTCTGTTGTAACTTTTCCTTTTTCGTTTCTACGTTTATTGATTTGAATCCTCTCCCTCTTTTTCTTGCTGAGTCTGGCTAATGGTTTATCAATTTTGTTTATCTTCTCAAAGAACCAGCTTTAATTTTATTGATCTTTGCTATTGTTTTCTTTGTTTCTATTTCATTTATTTCTGCTCTGATCTTTATGATTTCTTTCCTTCTGCTACTTTTGAGTTTTGTTTGTTCTTCTTTCTCTAGTTCCTTTAGGTGTAAGGTTAGATTGTTTACTTGAGATTCTTTTTGTTCTTGAGGTAGGCTTGTATAGCTATAAACTTCCCTCTTAGAACGGCTTTTGCTGCATCCCATGGGTTTTGGATCATTGTGCTTTCATTGTCATTTGTCTCTAGGTGTTTTTTGATTCCCTCTTTGTTTTCTTCATTGATCTCTTGGTTATTTAGTAAGGTATTGCTTAGCCTCCATGTGTTTCTGTTATTTTACTTTTTTTTCCCTGTTATTCATTTTTAATCTCATAACATTGTGGTCAGAAAAGATGCTTGATATGATTTCAATTTTCTGAAATTTACTGAGGCTTGATTTGTGACCCAAGATGTGATCTATCCTGGAGAATGTTCCATGCGCACTTGAGAAGAAAGAGTAATCTGCTGTTTTTGAATGGAATGTCCTATAAATATCAATTAAATCTATCTGGTCTATTGTGTCATTTAAAGCTTCTCTTTCCTTATTTATTTTTATTTTGGATGATCTGTCCATTGGTGTAAGTGAGGTGTGAAAGTCCCCCACTATTATTGTGTTACTGTCGAGTTCCTCTTTTATAGCTGTTAGCAGTTGCCTTATATATTGAGGTGCTCCTATGTTGGGTGCATGTATATTTATAATGGTTATATCTTCTTCTTGGAATGATCCCTTGATCATTATGTAGTGTCCTTCCTTGTCTCTTGTAGCATTCTTTATTTTAAAGCCTATTTTATCTGATATGAGCATTGCTACTCCAGCTTTCTTTAGAATTCCATTTGCATGGAATATCTTTTTCCATCTCCTCACTTTCAGTCCGTATGTGTCCCTAGGTCTGAAGTGGGTCTCTTGTAGACAGCATATATATGGGTCTTGTTTTTGTATCCATTCAACAAGCCTGTGTCTTTTGGTTGGAGCATTTAATTCATTCACATTTAAGGTAATTATAGATATGTATGTTCCTATGACCATTTTCTTAATTGTTTTGGGTTTGTTTTTGTAGGTCCTTTTCTTCTTTTGTGTTTCCCACTTAGAGAAGTTCCTTTAGCATTTGTTGTAGAGCTGGTTTGGTGGTGCTGAATTCTCTTAGCTTTTGCTTGTCTGTAAAGCTTTGGATTTCTCCATCAAATCTGAAAGAGATCCTTGCCAGGTAGAGTAATCTTGGTTGTAGGTTCTTCCCTTTCATCACTTTAAGTATATCATGCCACTCCCTTCTGGCTTGTAGTTTCTGCTGAGAAATCAGCTGTTAACCTTATGGGAGTTCCCTTGCATGTTATTTGTCATTTTTCCCTTGTTTCTTTCCATAATTTTTCTTTGTCTTTAATTTTTGCCAATTTGATTACTATGTGTCTCGGCATGTTTCTCCTTGGGTTTATCCTCTATGGGACTTTCTGCCCTTCCTGAACTTGGGTGCCTATTTCCTTTCCCATGTTAGGGAAGTTTTCGACTATAATCTCTTCAAATATTTTCTCTGGTCCTTTCTCCCTCTCTTCTCCTTCTGGGACCCCTATAATGCAAATATTGTTGCGTTTAATGTTGTCCCAAATGTCTCTTAGGCTGTCTTCATTTCTTTTCATTCTTTTTTCTTTATTCTGTTCCACAGCAGTGAATTCCACCATTCTGTCTTCCAGGTCACTTATCCATTCTTCTGCCTCAGTTATTCTGCTATTGATTCCTTCCAGTGTAGTTTTCATTTCAGTTATTGTATTGTTCATCTCTGTTTGTTTTTTCTTTAATTCTTCTAGGTCTTTATTAAACATTTCTTGCATCTTCTTGATCTTTGCCTCCATTCTTTTTCTGAGGTCCTGGATCATCTTCACTATCATTATTCTGAATTCTTTTTCTGGAAGGTTGCCTATCTCCACTTCATTTAGTTGATTTTCTGGGGTTTTATCTTGTTCCTTCATCTGGTACATAGCCCTCTGCCTTTTCTTCTTGTCTATCTTTCTGTGAATGTGGTTTTTGTTCCACAGGCTGCAGGATTGTAGTTCTTCTTGTTTCTGCTGTCTGCCCTCTGGTGGATGAGGCTATCTAAGAGGCTTGTGTAAGTTTCCTGATGGGAGGTACTGGTGGTGGATAGAGCTGACTGTTGCTCTGTAGGCAAAGCTCAGTAAAACTTTAATCCACTTGACTGCTGATGGGTGGGGTTGGGCTCCCTCCCTATTGATTGTTTGGCCTGAGGCGACCCAACACTGGAGTCTTCCTGGACTCTTTGGCGGGGCTAATAACAGACTCTGGGAGGGCTCATGCCAAGGAGTACTTCCCAGAACTTCTGCTGTCAGTGCCCTTGTCCCCAGGGTGAGCCACAGCCCCCACTCCACCTCTGCAGGAGACCCTCCGACACTAGCAGGTAGGTCTGGTTCAGTCTCCCCTGGGGTCATTGCTACTTTCCCTGGGTCCTGATGTGTACACTACTTTGTGTGTGCCCTCCAAGAGTGGAGTCTCTGTTTCCCCCAGTCCTGTCAAAGTCCTGCAATCAATTCCCACTAGGCTTCAAAGTCTGATTCTCTAGGAATTCCTCCTCCCGTTGCCAGATCCCCAGGTTGGGAAGCCTGACGTGGGGCTCAGAACCTTCACTCCAGTGGGTGGACTTCTGTGGTATAAGTGTTCTCCAGTCTGTGAATCACCCACCCAGCAGTTACGGGATTTGATTTTACTGTGATTGTGCCCCTCCTACCATCTCATTGTGGCTTCTCCTTTGTCTTTGGATGTGGTATCTTTTTGGTGAGTTCCAGTGTCTTCCGGTCAATGACTGTCCAGCAGCTAGTTGTGATTCTGGTGTTCTCACAAGACAGAGTGAGAGCACGTCCTCCTACTCCACCATCTTGGTTCCTCTCTCCACATTTACATGTTGCTTATTAACTGACTGGTATAGAAGACAGGAAGTGGGAAGAATCAAGAGCAGCTCTAGGGTTTAAGCTGGTAAACCTTAAAGAATAATTCCACAATGTTGTTTCTTAATGGCTGCAGAGAATGGATTTTCATGCATGAATGTGCATACACATATGAGTGCATGTGCGCGCGCACGCGCACACACACACACACACACACATTTCCTCTTTTTCTTGTTCTCTTTGGACAGCTCTGTATTTTCTCTTGAGAAGTAGTTCTGATTCTAACCCTAACCCTAACCCAACTATCGCTCTTAATCCTTTGGGCGCTATTGACACTCATCTGCCTGGCTCTGTATTTAACAGGAGCTCTTGTGTTTTAACTTTTGGGTACCTGAAACCAAAGTTTCCAGTTTCCAGAAGGTGGTCACAACTAGGGCATTAGATACTTGTTCTTACCTTGTCCCAGTTCTGCTCTCCATCTGAGCTGTCACATTAGCCCTTGACCTTCAACTGAACGTTCTGCTCAACAAACCCTCAAATGGACACAGGGGCCTCTAGAGGATGCTCCTCCTTTCTTGGTGTGATCAACTTCAAGGCCAAATAATGGTGTGCAGTCCATGCTGGTGATTTTCCCAGGTACTCTTACCAAGCCAGTCTGAAGGGAGGGGAATCCTCACTAGCAAAAGGCCCTGGGCTTAGCAGAGACTCATTCCCACACCTTCCAAGGGCACCACAAGGAAAGCCTCATCTGGAAGCCTGAATCTTCAGGCCAGATTACCAACCAGGTGCTATGGAGGGAGCAGAAGATGGAAAGCAGCCATGGGGAGAATTAGAAAGAGTGGGACCAGATCCTGGAACCCTGGGCCGCACATGGGCCACCTTGAGAAATGTTCATATGCCAAATAAGCATGTTAGGTAGGATCCTTGGATTTTAGGTTGATTCTGAAAACTATTCATAGGCCCAGTTGATGGAGAAACTCCTTGGACAGCATACGTAGTATTTTAGAACACCGACAATAATAACTGTTATGTTGATTAACACTAACTGTTTGCCTGGCAGTGTGCTATTCTCTATATTAGATTGGCTTATTTAATCCTTGCATCCACCAAATGTGATAAATGAATGTTTCCATTTTACAGATGTGGAAACTAAGATCCAGATAAGTTAAATAACTTGCTCAGAGTTCCAAAGCTAGTAAGTGATAAAACCAGCATTTAAACCCAGGCAGCCTTACTCCAGAGCCTGTGCTTACCCATAATACTAGAGTGTCCCAGGATGATATAAACCAGGGGTTTATACATCTGTTGTATAAAGGACCAGATAATAAATACTTTAGGCTTTGTGGGCATGTGGTCTTTGTGGCTACTATTTCACTCTGCTTTTGTAGCACAAAAGCCTTCAATAGACAATATGTAAATTAACATTGTAGTTCTATTCCAATAAAGCTTTATTTATAAAAACAAGCCATGGGCTGGACTTGACCCATAGGCTATAGATTGCTCACTCCTGGCATAAACTAAAGAGGGGATTGAAGTTTCATAATCAACAAACATTCATTGGAACTCTTACTATGTGTCAGATACTTCAGTTAATTTATTTTTATTGAGTCCTTCAAGAGCTATGAAGTAGGAAAGGAATCCCCAGTTTACAAATGACAAAACCGAGGCTTAGTGAGGTCAATTTTTCAAGAGACATATAACTAGTAAATGGCAAAAGAGAACTAAATATAACTCGTCATAACTCATGTTCCTTTGTCATTTTTCTCTGTATGCTTTCCAAGTAGACTGCAGCCCCATAAATAATCAAGTCTCCAGAAGCTATATTGGTACCTTTTTCAGAGCAGTGTGAATGTGTCATAACTTGGCCAGGACAGGCTCACAGGCATGCTGGGACCTCAGAAGTATGAGGCGTCTGGAAGAGGATGGAGGGAACTTGCCCAGCTGGAAAGCTGACCATTGATGGACAGAGAGGTCCCAGTTGTCCACATGAATATGGGAAATTCTGTCAGGTTCCAGGGCAGTCTCACTTCTACAGTGGGGCACTGTGGGATTGGGGTTATGAGCCAAGGGACCAGAAATTTCCAGGGCATGATTATGCTGGAGTGGCATCCTTGTTTGGAGCAGGACCCTGGTTAGAAGCTCTGGGAGGGAGGAGGGAGAGACTTACCACTGGAGGGGTCTGCTTCTCAAAAATGAGTTCTAGGTACAGGAAACAGCTGGAATGAGAAACAGAAATGCGAATAGGAACACAGTCCTGTGACAGGTAGAAACACTGCCTCAGCGTCCCACCTCAACTTAAAGGCCATCTCCTCACAAGGGCCTTTGTTGACCACTCCAAATAGATACCCCTGTGCTTCCTTATTGATGTGCTATATTTTCTTTACTCAGATACACTCACTTCAAGGCCTTCCCACTTGCCATTTCCTCTTCCAGGAAAGTTCTTCTCTTAAACATCTATAGGCCTTGTGCCCTCACTGCTTCAAAGTCCTTTTTCAAAAATCACTCTCAAGGAGGCATTCCCCGACCCCCTCATTTAAAATTTCAAACCCTCCCCCTCCCCCAATATTTTATTACCCCCTTTTCCTGCTTTACAGTTTTTCTCCTTAGCATTGACCACTAAATTATGTCATTTGTTTCCTTTTTATCTTGTTCCTTGACTGATCTCTAGAAGGTCTAGGAAGTTCGGAAATGGATGTAATTTTATCCCCATGTCCACAGTGTTTAGAACAGTGTCTGAGACATGTCAGGCCCTCAATAAATATCTGTTGAATTAATTTATCACAGGTCGTAATTACATATTTAATCATTTACTATCTCCATCTCTCGCTAGATTGTAAACTCTGTGAGAGTGAAAAAATGTGTCCGTGTTTCCATTACTGCATCCCCAGGGCCTAGAATATATTCAGTGCTCAAGAAATATTTTTTGAGTGAAAGACTGGCAGAAGAAGCCCAAGAACCTTTATAGCTCACCATCTGAGCCCTTTTCAAGTTGTATTGTGTTTATTATAATTATTTGCAAAGGAGTTTATTTTTCCCACTAATCTAATAGTTCTTTAAAGGGCAAATGTTGTGTCTTATTCATCTCTGAATTTAAGATCTTTGACACCAGCTAGCACTTAGTAGGCGATGGTTAATTATCTACCAAATGGATAACACGTACACAGCAGCAAAAGCCATGCGTAAGAGTGCAAAACTCAGTGAAGAGCCTACTCCCTGCTAAGGCTGAGCCTGCCTTGTTTGGGACTGACACAGGAAAGGCAAGGGTGTAGTTGTAGGAGGCAAGTGTCAGAGATACCACCTGGGATGGGTTAGGATGACCAGACACAGAGGACTCTGGGAGACCTTATCCCAGAGGATAAGATCCTTCCAGGCCAGGCTGGTCCTGGCTGGAGCAGCAAAGGCAGCCAAAGGAAAGGAGGCAGGCAGGTGAAGTGGAGTGAGATGGGATCATGGAAAGACCAGGCAGAAACCCATGGCCAACAGGGTTTCTCACGCTGATTCACTGAGCACTGAGAAGCAACAGGGAAGACTTGGGGCCCTGGGGCTCCAGAGAAGAGGCCAGGAGTCAAGGTGCCCTTCACGTCTCAAAATCAGTCGGGATGTGATGCTAACCCCATTCTCACCTACTTCATGAAGGATGTGTCCTAATTTGCTTTTCTTAGCACTCTAAAACCTGTAGAACACCCTGCCCAATACGAGTTGCTTACACAGAATTGCTAAGTTGCAAACCATCCATGGATTGGATCCAGGATGATTCTTGGAGTAAGCAGTGGTTATCAGGGATGCCTTTGGGTGGTTCCTTATCTTAAATAGATGAATGTCTTAAATAAATGAAAGAATGCATCAATGAATGAATGACCACATGAGCAAATGGATTAATGAATGAATGAAACAAATTTTCTGCAATTTTTTAAGATGAAGCACAAGGGAAGGGTGCATTTAGGAACCATGGAAGCCCTCGCAATGAAAGGCAAGGCAAACTGAGCTTCAGACAAGTAATCATATCCACGTTGTATGCAGCTCTAAGAGAAGGCTTAAAAGAGGAAGAAAGTGAGTTGGGCTCTGAAGAGTGCACACAGTTTTTTGTTGTTTAATTGATTTTTGACTTTGGAACGTATTAAGAGTTTCTGTGTTGGCTCATATATGGATGATAGTTGATGTCCCATGGATATTTTACAAAACCAGTTATTTTCTGTTTGTAGCCTATGTATATTTCCTGAAAAGGCATATTGGGGTGAGGAAGATGAGGTTAAGTCTCTTGATCTTATGAACGGGTCTCCATTGATGCCTCCTTGTTATTTATTTTTGGGTGGAGGCATGCCTTGCAGCTTGTGGGATCTTAGTTCCCCACCAGGGATCGAACCCAGGCCCTTGGCAGTGGAAGTGTGGAGTCCTAACCGTTGGACTGCCAGGGAATTCCTCCTTGTTATTTCTACAGTTGTTTCATTGTACATTTTGGTGCTATGCTACCAAAAGATATATGAGTGGTTTGCTCTGGATTTTGTTTTTCCCATTGTCCTTACAGAGTGGATTGGTTTAATATATATAGTTAGTGGGGGGGAAAAAAACATGAGCAACAGAGGGTGAAGCAAAGAGATGACACAAAATGTGGAGAACTGTGAGGACACTATCCCACCTATGAGGGACAAAATGTTACATGAAAGTGGAAAGAAAGAAAGATGAGTATATGCTGAGTGTTTTCTCTTGGTCATTGGGTAGTTTGACCCTGTTTTCTTATTTAGTCCCCATGATGTTATCTGAGATAGGTATCAACATCCTCATTTCATACACAGAACTGATGACAGAGAGGTTAAGTGACCTTGTAGAAGTTACTCCTTAGAAGTGAGATTCAAACACTAGTCTCTGTGGGTCAAATACTTTCTCTTGTGACATTTCAGTGTTTTAAGATGGAAGACACTCCAGACTGCAAAGATAAGACTAGATAAAACGGGAGGTAAGGAGAGCAGGAGAGAGGGGTCCAAGATTATGGAAAGTCTAGAGATCAGTGTGAAATCCTTGAGGCAATGAATGGAGTGTCTCTGACAGCATTCCTTAGGTGTGCTTGGCCAGGAGGCAACCTGGGTCCTCTGCTTTGGTAGAAGCTGGCTCAGAGGACTGGGTGGGGAGAGCTGAATCCACAAGGGTACAACTCAGATCTGCAGCCAAGAGTGACCTTGAAGCGTTGGGGGCTGATACTTCAGCAGGAAGAGAATGTATAATTTAAGAAAATTAATCTATAATAATAAAAAAAGGCAAAGCTAAGAAGCTGAAAAAAATCACTTGGAAGATTATTTTAATAGTTCAGAACTAAGTGCTATGACCTTGATTAAAAAGGAGTAGTAGAAATGAGAGAATTGGGAGCATTAGGGAGACATTTGGAAGGAAGAATTCATCTGATTTAATTGCTGACTGGATATCTAGACAAAAAAGAAATAAGATGTTTCAAGTAAAAAAAAAAAATCCAGTGGGTAAGCACTGCATTGGGCCTTTTTCATTCATTTTGAATTCAGTTTCATTCATTCATAATAACCTGTGAAATATATGCCACGAGCCCTATTTACCGATGAAAAAACTGAGGCTCAGAGAGGCTAAATAACCAGCACATTCAGTTAGAGGTGGGATTCAAGTCCAGTTACTTCTAATTCCAAAATCTACCTTCTTTACTCAGTGACTTGAGAACTGTAGGAGCTGCTTACTTAAGGGAAGTGTGAATGAACATCTAGTGGCCATGACATTGCAGGGACTAACTATGTTAAACAAATATCTGGTTTCTTTAAAAAAAAAAAACACCAAAAAACAAAAACCAGAAAACAAGGCAGAGTGCTGAGTCATTCACCCCAAGAAGCCTGAGGGAGGTGATTATAAACAGCTGGAACCAGCGTCATGGGCTCCACTAGAAAAAACAGAGGAGAAGCAGGAAGGGACTGGCTTCCGAAAGGAGAAGGAAAACTGAAGCAGGGAAGTTATTTCAGAGGACAAAGCACGGCCAGACAGAACCGGATAGAGCCAAGCAGAGCAGGAGCCTTTGGTTCTGCAAGAAGAAAGAAATCAAATTCTAAAACTCAAATGTTTCTTGGGCTAGATGTGGTCTCTCAGTAAACAGTAACATAATAGACACAGGGCCTGAAACCCTGACACCCTGATGCTCCATCACATGGAAGTAGATTTGAGTGGAGACAGTAAAAGTAGTGAAAAAACTATATAGGTGGAAGTGTGATGCTGAAGGCTGAAGGGCTCCATTTGTCCTTAGAGGTTATTTTTTATTAGCCTTCTCTCCTGTAGTGGCTTGTTTTATCTTCAGAGTCTAAGTAATTCATTTTTTTATTGATCAATGACCGCTTGACTCACTTGACTTTTGATATACAAGCACTGAGTTAATATTCCCTTCCTGCAATTGCTACACCTCTGAATTGTCAAACCTGCTAAGCTATCCCCATTGATGACCCTGGGATCATCTGGGCAGAGCCTGAGCCCCAGGCCCTGGCCAAGGGAGGAGTTACATGGCACTGGTGATGGAAAATCATCCTATCGACCAAAAAATTGGAAGTCGACGGTGGCGGGCCAGGGAGGGGATTGGGAGCATGAGGTAAGGCCTGCTCATTCTTTGCTCTCAGCCAACATCACTCACACCCACTCTGCTCCAGGACTGAGCTAGAGGCCCAAGGACAAGTTGGATTTGGGGCATTTAGCTTCAAGTGAAAGGAGATAGCAGAAGTGTCCTCTGCAGTCCTTTAGACTTGGATGAGTGGGGATGGGTGAACAATTGGTCATGAAGACATTAATTTGAAAATAACTGGCCCAGTTGAGTGAGCAGGGTCCATTTGCAAATGAAAGTAATGTAGAGGGAAAAATATAGAGTACCATGGGGCACAAAAGGAATCATCCCTTATTTTTGATGTGAGTGTAAAAATGTCTAAGTATGATGCCAAGGGTCGGAGAGAGCTTGAGCATAGCATCAGACAGACTTGGTTCTGAACTCTAGCTCTTCACTTCAGAGCTGTCTGAGATCAGATAACATTCAAAACCTCTCTGAAACTTATTTATATATGGGGCTGAAGATTTGTAGGATGAGGATGAAACTGGATTAATGCCTGCAAAGTGTCTGATATGGTACCTGGTACAGAGTAAATTCTCAGCGAGGATTAGTTTTCCTTCCCATGAGGTGCAATATGAATAATGACGATCCCATGGTAGCCAAAGTCTATACTCAGAGCTGGGTTGGAAAAGCACGTATTTGTAACAATTTAGATCAAGAAGAATTATTAAGTGCCAGCCACATGAATGGTGAAACCAAAGCACGGCATGATAACAGAGCTTGTTCAAGGTCATGAAACTGTAAGGTAGGACTCAGAGTCAGTTTTCCTAAAGCTTCCTTGAAGGCTGGCTGTGGGGTCCTCATTTTCTAGCTCATCTTGTGAAGGTCAGAGACTCTGTGTTTTTAATTAAAAGCAAAATGCTTCCAATCAGCGGACAGACCTCCTATCTCAGCAGCCATTAGGAGCACAATGGGTCTTTCCCTAGCCTTAATAAGATTAAGAAAGAAACATCCACAGCACCCGATGTCCACCCCATCCCCCTTGGCTCCACAGCCTGTATCGCTTTCTCTGTGGGAAGTCTGTGAATTAGGATCCATTCCTAGCGATGCCAGCCCAGGAAGCTGCACTCAGCTTGTCTGTGCGTGCAGAGAACCTGGACCTCTTGGACTCCCACAGCGAGTGCAGCACTTGACCTTGCAATGTAACCTTGGTTCTTGGTTACAGGCTGCCTTTGGTCCTCCAAAGGTCATCCTCCTAGCTCAGGTGGTCACTCCTGCCCAGGACACATTTGGGGTAATGAGATGCCTGAATTCCATTCCTGGTGGTTCAGGAAGTGCCTTTTGTTTTTGCCCAATGGGGAAGGTAAGGACCTTCTGCCAAGACTGGAGTGGAAGGAGAAAGGCTCTCCTCTCCCATCTTGTTCATCACGCAGAGATGCAGAACAAAGAGTCCTGACTTACTTGAGCTCTTGTCTCTTTTCTGCTGCTTACCAACTGACAAGTTCAATGGTCCACCTGCAAAAATGCCAAAGTTTAGTGAGCTGAGCTCTGTTTATTGGAATTTCTGATACTTGATGACTGTGGACTAGGACTCATGGAGACACAGAACCTGCTCTGGATCAGACA
Source organism: Lagenorhynchus albirostris (assembly GCF_949774975.1). Lineage (NCBI taxonomy): Eukaryota > Metazoa > Chordata > Mammalia > Artiodactyla > Delphinidae > Lagenorhynchus > Lagenorhynchus albirostris. The sequence continues at coordinate 19,668,193 of NC_083109.1, forward strand.
GACTTGGGTTAAAACCCTAACTCCTATACTCTCCAATGCTGAAAATTACCCTTTGAGTTTTCATTTCATCAAAGGATATTGTATGATGGATATAAATACTTAACATATAGTGCTCATATATAGTATATGCTCAATAAATGACAGTTTAAAAAATCCCCTATAAATCATATCAATACACTTAGATGTAAAATATATATATTTTATAATATATATATATATATATATATATATATATATATATGCCCTGCCCTACATTGCTAACAAGAAGAGCCCCTTAAAATCTACCCTGGGTCATTTTCTGTTGTTTAGACCAAACATGACATATTATAAATTCCCTGGATTCCCTCTCAGAGAGCCCCAAACAGAAGACAGAGCTGCGGGACCGAGGAACTGGGCAAACAGATAGCGTTTCTGATCCTGAGGTCTGTTAGGCAATAGGAAAATACCCTTTGGGGTTGCTTGCTGACAAAAATCCCCTCCTGTTCCAAACTGGAGGCAGACTGGAGCAGAGGGAGGAAGCAAGCCAGCTTTTTGGCTTAGTTTGGGCCCAGCTGGCTCATCTGTCGGAGGCGGGGATCTAGTGCTGGCTCTCCTTTCCTCACCGCTTGCATTCTGTGAGGGAGCCATCAGAATGGGAGGTCAACCTATTGGCCAAAGACTTGTCCCGTGCGTGGGGCTTGGAGAGTGACAAAAGTTCTTTTTTCAGTGTGGTCTCTGACGGGAACAGAGCATCCAGGGAAAGTTTTGACACTAGAAGATTAAAACAGAAACACATTTTTGGGGCTATTTCCAATTTGGGGTCCAAACTCCCATCCAGTATGGAAGCCTTAATACAGAGAGAATGCTCTTTGGGATTCAGATTGCAAAGGTTTCCTCCCTGCTTTCTTCCCTAAACACAAAAGAAAGTTAAGCTCTGCGCTCCAGGATGGAGCTGGAGAAAGAATGATCCATTTCTTTAGAGCGGAGGAGATGGTGTCTAGAGGATTCATAGGAAAATGCCCTTTGCCGGAAGGCCCCAGGCAGCCAGGCTGGGCTAAGCTGATTAAAGCTCCATTCAGAATTGCAATAAACCCGGAAGATATGCCGGGGCCATTGATGGGACTCAAGATTAGCCACTAAACTGATCGCTCTCTCTGGGATTGTGGCTGCTGTATTTTTGGAAACCGGGCACTTAAGAAAAGAATTTTCTATTTTCTCATGGCTTTGCGTGAGGACCTCATTAATTTCGCAAAGTCTCGGCAGAAGAACAATTGCTCTAATTCCATCTGGCAAAGTTCTAAAGCTTGAAAATTTCTCCTAGAGTATGAAATATATGGAAAATGAATAGACACACTTATATATGACCTTGGTAACAGATGACCCAGTATACATAATAGGCTACACCCCATATGCAAACACACACATATGTGTATATAAATATTTTTTTTCCCTAGCCTTCCTGCCCTTATCCTGCAATTCTTAGCCATTTGGCCTGTCCCTGCTTATTAATGATGTTTCCAGAGCAGAGCTCATTGGTGCATGTTCAGCAATGGGTTGATTAATAAGGGGGCGCTGGGGAGCTCTCTGGGAGCCTGGGCATCGCAGGCTTGTTGATCCTGATGCTCGGGGGATAGTCTAGCTTCATACTATGGAATCTCAGTTAGCGTCATAAATTGTGGAGCCACTGGTTTTATTGCCCTTCTGCCTCCTGCTGGGAACGTTGTTTCTCTTTAATAACAGGCTGAGCAGCAGCAATGAACACTTCCCCTCCTCCCTCCGCGACTTGCCCTGTTGTCCCCACCTCCCAGCCCTGGTCACCAAAGCAGACACACACACACACACATGCATATGTGCTCACAGGATCACACACATTTATAGACATCATACACATCCATGAACATATACAGAAACCTATCACTCCCCCCTTTTTTATCAGCTTCCGGTTTTAGTAAGGATACCATCCCCCCTTCCTTGGCACAGCTAAATCAGGCAGAGATTTTCAAAAGGCAATTTTCTAAACATCAAAGAAAAACGGAAAGTAACCAATCTTAGAAAATATCAAGAGCATAAAAATAGTCTTGTTTTCAAAATAGAGATTGCTAGAATCTCAGTGGAAATAGAGAAGAGCTGGCCTGCCTTCTCAGTACTGTTCTCAGAGCAAAGAGAACTCCCCTCACTTCCTCATTTCCCTCTTCCCCTGGCGTCAGGGAGCCATCCCACTCCTTGGGCCTCAGGGACTAATCTCCATACACAAACTTGACCTGGAGCTGGACCCTCGGGAAGATTCCCTTCCCTGCCTGATGTCAGCGCCTCCTCCTTCTAGAGCCACCGCACTCCCACACCTAGAGAGCTCCAAGTCCTGCTTCAGATCTCAGCTGTCCCTTTTTTAGTGAAGTTGTCTGGGGCCTCCCTATCTATCAAAGCCCTCTCTCTACATCCAAGAGTACAGTCATCCCTAGGTATCCACAAGGGATTGTTTCCAGGACTTGGTGGGGATACCTAAAAATCCATGGGTGCTCAAGTCCCTTATATAAAATGGAGTAGTATTTGCATATAACCCACACACATCCTCCTGTAAACTTTAAATCATCTCTAGATTACTAATAATACCTTATACAATTGAAATTCTGTGTAAAAAGTTGCTGGCACAGGGCAAATCCAAGTTTTGCTGTTTGGAAATTTCTGGAATCTTTTTTTCAAAAATGTTTGGATCCCCAGTTAGCTCAATCTGCGGATGTGGAGCCCACAGATTCAGAGGGCAGACTGTACTATGTTCTTTTTCCTTTTCACGGCAACCATTACAGTTGTAAATGTATGTTTATTTATGTCCAGCATTTGGTTAGTATCTGTCTCCAGAGCTGGAATGTAAACTCCTTCAGTGCAGAGATCCCACTTGTGAGTGTATCATCCTTACATCCCCAGCATCTATCCCATTACCAGGAATGTAGTTCATAATAAGTAAATATTTATGATTGAATAAACAACCCTTCTGTATTGCATTACACATGTAGGAGAGGTTTCCCAAACCTATCTTAGTCAAATGTCTAGGACAATGAACTGTTTTGATATTGTGATAGATACTGTTGGTGTCATGCTCAGGTCCTTTTTACTGAGCTGGGGCATCTATCTGTCAGCAGTACGGGATGTCAGTGACTCCTACCTGGACACTTCTCCAGAGAAGTACTCTAAGATCAGGAGAAGTCTCACCCAGAAAGGTCTGGAAAGCTACATTTCCCCCAGAAGGAGCCCAGTAGCCAATGGCTAATTAATAAGGGGGTAGAAAAGCCTGGTTCCCTTGCCTCGCGGTGGGAACTCTGTGATGACGTTCAGGCTTGCGGAGCTGTCTGTGAGATCAGGCTGAGACAAGCCATCAGCTGAAACCACATCTTAGTCTGGTTTCTTCGCCTACCCTATGCAGCTCCTCTCTCCCTTACAGATTTTACTTGAGAGCACTCCCTTAAGAACTTCTTTGCATATGAATCTCCATCTCAGGAACTGTTTCTAGTGGACCTAAACTAAAACACGTTCAAAATTCAGAACCGGTGGGATGATGGTGAACTGACTTTCTGGACATAAAAACAAACGACAACAACTCTGATCTGTGGCTTCTGCCAACTTCCATGGTGTAAATAACTCCCACGATGGCCGATCTCAAGTTACCAATGTGATGTCATGGAACACAAAATTAGAAAGAGATGCACGCAACTGGCTTATGGTCAGCACAAGCCATGTACGGCATACCGTAGCTCACAACATACATGAAAGAAAAGTTGTACACAATACCAATATTATTAGTAGCACCATTTGGAGTGTCAGCTATGTGCCAGGCATCATGATGAATACTTTACATTTATCTCAGTCTGCACAACACCTCCAGGGAGTTTTACTATTATCCCCATTTTACAGGGGTAGAGACTGTGGCTCATAGAACTACGTGATTCATCTAAGGTCGCACTGTTAATAAATGCTACAGCTGAGATTCAGACCCAGACCTGACTCCAGAATTTTAATGTATGACCATATTTGGTGTCACCTACTAAAAGGTAATAAATGCCCTCTTCATGTGTAGTCTGCATAGTGACTTTTTTTTTCTGCATAGTGATTCGCAATCCTTAGCATATTTGATTATTTCAATAATGTAAACTATTCAGGGCAAACACAATTATTGTCGAGACAGGACATTGATACTTACTGTGATTTGTTCAGGGTTCTGGGGAGCAGACCTAGAGCTGTAAATCAGGGCCCTTGTGGTCCAGATGTCTTTCCAGAAGACCCTGTTCTTTTCTCTTCAGAATCTCAGCTCTCAGTGGCAACCTCACTATTTTCTGGTTGTGAAATTTGTCCCAATGTATCCAGAGAAGGCTGAAATTGAAGGGATCGTAGGGAACATCATGTACCAATTCTTCAGCAGTCTGAGCACCCACCTACTTGTCTGTTTAGAATGGAAACTCAAGTAAGGAAGGTTTCTAAGGGGGGTTCGGGGTAAACCAATCCAGTTTAGTTTAGCACATGATTACCAAGTACCTGTAGCACCTGCTGGGGAACTCCTAGGGAGTTTCTGAGACTTTGCTCTGATGCTAGCACTTACTGTAGAACATGGCACATGACAGGTAATTGATATGTATAACTAAGTCCCTTTTCCTTCCTTGGTCCAAAACTGGAAGCAGATCCTGCTGGTGAATGACAAGACATTTAGGCGATAGAACTGTGCACGTAGGCCATTCAGACCTAGGGGTGTTTGCTTCACCCCTCAACGCCATCTTGTGGGCAAAGGAAATTTTGCCAGGGTTTGGGGAAGTCGGCCCGGCCATTGTGTGATCTGACTTAAAATCGGAATTGGATAACCTACAAGGCTCTGGAAGGAAATCCAGAGAGCATCTCAAAGTGCAGAAGCAGAATTTAGGAATGGAGAATAATGGAGTCGACTCCTGGCCCCATCATCGACACTGAGTTTTGCGTGAGACACTGACTGTGGGGCATTTACTTTTCAGTTCCCAGCAGAGGCTCTGGAATCAGGCAGATCCTGGCTTGGTTTGGGCTCTGTGGTTGTGTTCTTGGCCGAGGCCCTGACCTCTTTCAACCAAGTCTCCCCACTTGACAAGTGGAGATAAAACTAATGTTTATTTTACTGCCTTCTTGAGAAAATATTGCGAGATTATTCACAATTAGCAATCTGTCTAATACTTGGTTCTTTGAATGTATACATAAATGGTAGGTATTATTATTATTGCTGTTATTATCACGTTCATAGTGGGTTGTTATTTTCTACCTTCTCTGTCATCCGGATGGTTACATACTTGAAAATCTGAATCAAGGAGTTATTAACGGATACACTTTCCTTCCCTTCTGTAGGAGAGAGCTGTGGGACAAGAATCACTTCTCTCTGAAGTTGGGCCTGTGGATAAGTTAAGTGGTTGTTAAGTGGGACAGGAAGCCAGTTTGGGGCACCCTGTCCACTTAGGCCACGACAGTGATCAGGCGAGTCTGACGACTCCCTTGAACGCTCACATCCATGAAGTATTCGGTGTCTATAAGAGCATCTAGCGATGACTGTGGGGTGATCTCCTTCAAAGATCAGCATTATCATTCCCACCATTTGATAATCTGATGAACGCTATCTGTTCATCCTCTGTTCTGGGGACCAGACATGTATAGAGGTTTTTACATATACCATTTTACTTGTAACTTCAGGCTAAACTCATCCACAAACTTCATCATTAAGAACTTTAGATTCAGCTGACGTTTGTTGATACCGGCTGGGTGCCTAGCACTGTGCTAGTTCAGTGGTGGATGCAGATGCAGCTCTTGCTCTAAAGCGCTTGCACTGTTTTAAGGCAGGAAGTCATGAACTGGACAGACTGCAGACCACAGGGCAAACTGATCAGGGCCACATACAAGGGGCCCTTTAATTAAAGGGCTGTGGACCATCCATAGTGGGAGAAAATGTTCCTGCCTGGAGGTGGTGAGATTTATGAATCACCTGAGACCTGCAAAGACACCCAGTTCTGAGGCTGCTCTGGGTGAACTTACCATCTTGGGGCAAAGCCTCAACGTTATACTTTCTGTGAGTCTAAAATATCCGTATCACCCTGAGCCCAACCTACCTCCTCACCTCAGCTGGCCTTGGATGCAGTGGAGAGAGGCAGAGGTGGCTGGATTTTGCAGAAATCCTTCAAAGGGCCAAGCACTCTGGCAGACATAGAATACATACATATGTATATGTATATATGTATACATACGCATGCAGACATATGTATGTGTATATATATATATATATATTTTGCAGTGAGCATTATTATATCCACTCTACTGCTGATAAAACTAAGGCTCAGAGAGTTTGAAAAATGTACTCAGAGTCACATAGGGGGAGGGCGGTGGGTTTAACTCCGAATTCCCAGTTTTTTCCATTACACAGGGTGGGAAGGTAGGAAAAACATCTCAGTGTGGCTGCAAGTTGAAGATCAATGTCCCTGCCCACACATAACTCACAGTCAAATAAAGAGGTTCTTAACCTTTTAGGGAGAAGGGCCTGGTGTGGAAATAATTATGTAACTCTGAGAATCTCCCCAGAAAAATACTGGAAATCTTGCGTACAGTTTCAGAAGAATACTTGTACCCCTCCCCCCATTCCCTATCCTCAGCAGAGGCTCTGGGCTTCAAAATACCTTAAAAGCAGTAATTCCAAGGTGCCCACGTCCTGGTAAAGAAAAGGGCGCCCAGCACTCTATTGGAACCCTCATGAAAAGAAATACGTGTCAGTTGGAAAACCCACCCGTTCAGTGCTGGCTGCTGCCTCAACGCTTATAAGGACGCTGTGCAGGACGATTCATTGAAAGGACTCGAGCCATTCAGCCGGGCTCAGGGCCAACTTCCCAGTGACCACACAGCAGAACAGCCACCATGAAGGGCTGTGGGTCCGTTTTGTGTAGTCAGAGCAGACGTCCAGGAGCTTTGCTGGTCAAGCTGGAGACGGGGTGCGATTCCCTGTGTAGAATACATCTGCTGGGGAAGCGGGGGGGAGAGTGAAATCCCACATCGTGCAGAGTATTTCCTTATTTGTTTTCAGTTTAAATTAGGAAGGTATTTCTTGGAGCTGGCAGAGTGAGTTATGTATATATGTGTATGTGTATATATTTAGAGTTAAGTGTTATAGGGATTTTCAGGGTGTTGGTATGTTCTATTTTTAGATCTGTGTGCTGGTTACATGAATGTGTTCAGTTTGGGAAAACTCAGTGAGTTATATACACTTAAGTATGTATATTATACTTTTCTATGCATTTATTATACATCTCTCTATATAGATATATACTGTATGTGTATATATTTCTATATGTATATTAAAATGTTTTTAAAAAGAATGAAGCAAGTGATCTAAAACTTGACCTTTTATGGGGGAAATAATATAATTATCTAATGTAATTTAAATGCTTAAAGTCATGTCAGTCAAATGTCTGCCATATTAATTAAAAGATTCTGTGAACAAGGACCAAGACAGCATGATACATGTGAACACCCTGAACTGGGAGATGCAGCGGGATACAGTGATTCCCTTACAGTGCATCCGACGGCAGGATGCTGGCCTCTCTCTGGGACCTGGAGTGACTGCAGCCCCTGCCCCTCTCTGGGGCCCTGCCTCCTCGCTCCTGATTTTGCCCTGCTGAGTCCTGGCTGCTATGAGCCACGAGGTCAGATTCATTCACCCTGACCTGCGCGGTCTTGCAGGCCCACCGGCTTGTGAAATGTGGAAGGAGTCTGCTGCCAGCTTCTTGGCAACATCTGCACTGGCGTGTTGGTGAGCAGCGTGCCAGTCCTGCCATTGCCTGGCTTTCTGATAGGCTCCATCCATTCACAGGTGCTTCAATGTCCTGTTAGAAACTGCCCCGCCCACCTCTTGACCTTCTATGTCTAGTAAAGGGGCTGCACCCAGCTCCTTCTACCTCCCTGGTCTGATTGCTCCAAATTTCACTTCCTTGGCATACGAGCTGGACTTTGAACATGAGGTGTCAGTTGGACACCTAACGCAGCGGCTTTTGTGCCTGACACCTCAGTTTCACCCTCACCAAGGCTCTAACTCACATGCATACCTTGTTTGGCTCAGCCACCAGCATCATTTCATTCCTTCCTCCCCTTCCTGGCAGCTCCGGCTGTTTGGCACCTGAGTTACGACATCCTGTGTCTCTATGCTTTAGGGAAGCTGCTGATTCCTGAAATAAGAAGGTCTGACTGAACTCCAGGAGGAAGAGAACCCGAGTCAGAGCTGAGGTCCTAAGTCAGCAGCAGTAGCAGCAATATGTGAACATAGGAGAGAAGGCAGGAGACTTGCACCACTGGACAGAGGAAACGCAACCCCTAGGGAAGGGAGCATAGGCAGGGGGCTGCCCAGGCTATCCCCAGAGACTCAGCCTGGTTGCTTTGTCTGTTGGGGGCGGGGGGGAGGGGAGAGTGAGACATAATGACACACAGTGATGGGTGTCTCTGCCTTTCACTCTATCACTGTGAACACCACCCCCCCGCCGCCGGTTTAGTCCCCTATGCATTTCTTTCTCTATTCGCTTCCCAAAGGATTTAAGGATGTCAACTCTCCATATGTCATGGATCATGTGGCTCAAAAATGCCCCCCAAAGACCCTGCAGAGCATAATTTCTGCAAATACGTCTCAGAAGACACAACTCTCCAAGGCTAAGGTCAGGTAGAGAACGACAAGTATGTTGCAGGATGTCAATAGATCTGTGTGACCTCTAACATGATTTAGCCTCTCTGAACCCATTTCCTCTTCATCTATAAATGGTGATAATGATCACGGCCCTGCCTGATTCTCAGTGGTGAGGCCCAGGCAAGATGGGAGAGAGCCCTTAGTAAACTATAAAGACTTGTTCTGAGCAGAATGGAAACAACTTTCAGGAAATGAGATGCTGCTGGACTGCAAGAGCGTCGTGAAAGGCTCCGAGGAAGTGTCTCCAAGCCTAGCTTTTAAAATTGCTCTCACAACAGGCATGTAACCAAACCTGTGTAATGTCTCAGCTGCTGGTAGATGTCTTTGCTTTTCAGTGTGAGGGCCTGATCCTGTTTCTTCCATCCTTTTCTAATTTCTCTATATTTCTTTCAGAATCCTGGACCTCTTACTTTTCTGACATTTTTCTCTGTCTCCATCGTTTAAATTGTTTTTCCTCTCATTGCATTTGAAAAAAATTTAGAGTGATCAAGAATTCCATTCTTAACCTTCCACTGTTTCTCCCTCCTTTTGCTCAGTCTGGGTGATCTCACTCCCCCTGATCCAATCCTGAGAACCCCCAGATCCATAACACACCCCATTCTCTCCCTCAATTCCAAACCCAGGTGTCTTCCTGTCAAAGAACCTCTTCTGTTACCCTGGAGTGCCCCTGACTGACCTCGTGAACTTCCCCCTCCAAACTCTTCTTCCTGCTAAGCTTCTGTATCTGAGTAGACGTCCACGCCAGCCTGACTGGCTGAAAAATAAGTGTCCTCAAGGACAGCAACCACATCTGTCTCTTTTTCACTGTGGAATCTCAGTGTCTGGCCCTTGAGAGGGGTTCAGCAAATCTTTTTTTTTTTCTTTTAATATATAAAGAATGATCTCCCTCTGCCTCATTCTTTGTTAAATAATAATCAAATAACAAAATTATATAAATTAGGCAGATAGAAGTTGGCATAGTGTGTAACACTACTTGAGTGCTCTCATGGATGTTGGACCTGTTGAGCACTTCATATATTTATGTTATACATATATATATAATATAAATATATGCATACATATTTAGATGTGCATATGCAAATACATATACACACGTATATATCTAGATATGTCTATGTGTATACATATAAGGTGTATATATGTGATATAAATGCATATATCTGAATATGTGTATGATTTATATATATACGTTCTTTAGATATGTTATTTACCCATTGTACAGGTGAGTAAACTGATTTTATCTGTTGTTACAGATAACAGATGGTGGAACTGCATTTGTACTCCATTTCTCTCTTTTTTTTGTTGGAATGTAATTTGTACTCCATTTCTAAGATTTACAAATACTAGTTCATTTAACATTTATAACAACCCTTTGTTGTTAGGAGTCAGGGGCTACTTCTTCCCCACTTTATAGTTGGGGAAACTGAGGTAGAGCGAGGTTAACGGCTGGCTCAGGGTAAAGCGTAGTGCAGGATTCTTGCCCACACAGCCCAGGTCCAGAGTCAGTGCTATGCTGCCTTTCAAATGCTGAAGTTCTTGAAGTCTGTAAGTCTGTTTCTGTTTTGTAAATAAGTTCATTTGTATCATTTTTTTAGATTCCACATATAAGTGATATCATACGATACAAAAACAAATTTATGGTCACCAAAGGGGAAAGGTTGGGGGGAGGGATAAATTAGGAGTTTGGGATTAACATATATACACTACTATATATAAAATAGATAATCAACAAGGACCTACTGTATAGCACAGGGAACTCTACATTACTCAATATTCTGTAATAACCTATATGGGATAAGAACCTGAAAAAGAATAGATATATGTATATGTATAACTGAATCACTTTGCTGTACACCTGAAACTAACACAACAGTGTAGATCAACTATCCTCCAATATAAAATAAAAATTAAATTTAAAAAAGTTGAAATCCATATCATAACTACTCTGTTCCAACACCTCTACATCCCCCTGAGCCCAAGTCCCCTGCATATTACTTCTTAAGTAACTTCCAGTTTGTCTTTTTCTCTCCTGTATCAAGCACGGTGCATACAACACAAATCAGTGGGGTATGTTGAATAAGAAAATAAATGGGTAAGAAAAAAAGTAAATAAAGAGGTAAAAGTTCACATTTGCTTCAACTTCTTCAGTGGGACTACTTTCTCCATTTTATTTTTTCTAAAAGGAATTCTTTCTCCTACTTCATGTTTTATGGAGTTCAGCATCCCTTTCCAAAGATGACCCTCCTTATTCCTTCAGGCCTTGGCATCCATTATCCTTTTTCCTTTAAACAGCTGATTGGAAACGATTTGTTTGCTTCGTACAGGTCATTTTTGTCTAGTGGCGAGGCCAAGTGTTTTATCCTGGGGGAATGCATTTTCATTTTTATAATGGAAGTCAATGGGAGTTAATAAAGGGAATGGAAAAAACGCACCGCTGCCAACTGCTGAACTATGTATCCATTCCATCCCGAGAGCCCCACCTGTCCTCACCATGTGCCTCTTGGGGAATCCTAGGAGCAGCTGGATAGACATTATAGGAGACAGTGGTTATGTGACCATTTGGTCGGAGGGTGTCATGATCCTGGGAAAACTGGGGTGCTTCCAGTATACATCACAGACCCCCTGGGATACGTCACTGCAAAGGGGTCACTGGTCGTCTTGGGATGTAGACCCTCAGCCTTCTTCTTAAACTCACCCCAACACTTGTGAAGCTGGAATTCACTTTCTATTTTTTTCTGTCTGAACCAGTTCACAGCCACTGCCATGCTCTGGAACCACCTTACTTAACACGTGTTTCTGAACTTCTACCACGCTAGGTGAGAGGCAAAGGGGCATTGAAGATATGACCCTGTGTACAGCCAGACCTCCTGGAGTTTTAGTTCTAGCACTGAGGAACTAGAAGAAATTACTTAGTCCTCCATGGTCCCATATCCTCATCTGTAAAGAATGAGGAGTGATGATCCCTTTATCATGGGGCTTTTGCGATAATTAAATGAGACACGGCTTTTAAAGCAGTGAACCTCCTGCTTGGCAGAAGCTTTGTGCTCATTAGGTATTACCTGGGACGATGGTGACAACGGTGATAACGATGATCCTGATGATGATGTGGATGGTGGCGGTGAGGACGCTGTGTCGTGGAAGATATCAATACAAAGCTAACTCAGATGTGGTCCCTTTTTTTGAGACATTCACAAGCCGGTTGGAGCTATAGACATGCCCTCATAGAGTCATGGGTGAGAAAGGTATAAATAAGAGGTACAACAGTTTGGCTGGCAGAAAGCATTCCTGCCCAAGGTTCTTCATAGAAGCACTACTATCTAAGCTGGGCCCTTGAAATATATAAGCTTTGGGGGTGTGGGGACAGACTGATAGGACCAATGTTGTTGAAACCAAATCGAACCTGGCAATAACTCCTGAAAAGCTGAGATATTTTCACGTTGTCTTTGCTGCATATTCTGCCATGAAAAATTGTGATTAGAATTTTACATTTATATAGCACATTTATTTTTAGAGGCTCCAGGGATATTATCAAAAACTAAAACCTTCAGTTTTAATGTTGGTCTGTCTTGCAAAATATGTGCACCTTTTCTCCCAATGAGCTCTCTAACTCGTATGAGAGTTAGTGGGATGTTTGGACTAACTGTGAAATCTAAAATTATTCAGATATTAAAAATAAATATAAGTTTTAAGAAATCTTTCAAAAGTGAAGTGCATTGAAAAAGCCCTGGTAATAAAGCAATACTAATTATGCTCAGAATTGCCAGGGAGTTGGAGGGAAAAACATTTCAGGAAAAAATGTTGAGAGGAAGGGTATATTAAATACACCATCAGGGAATCTTTGGACCATCGTCCACTTTGGAGGCAAACAGCTGAGGCTCCTGTAAAACAGGCCAAGCAGTGGTTGAGAATGTCCACTGAGAATTGTGTAAAATACATTTCCCAGTGCCCAGTGCTACACCATGAATCCTGGATCATCAGAGTTCTGTGCTAGCAGGGCACTGTGGGTTATGATGTAATGATCACGCCCCACTGTTACACGTGATGCCTTCTTTAAGGGGATCCTATCTTACTGTCAGTAAAAAGCAAACTCTGCTGGTTTGGGATACAATAGCATCCTATGAGTTTTAACACCACCAATTGTGCAGAAGAACTTAATCCTAACAGCCTGAGACAGAGGAAACACAGTAATTACACTGTCTAAAGTAGCCCCCTAAAAAATCCTTCGCTGCCCACTTATGCTGTACCTCACCACCTTGTTTTGTATATCAATTGTTTTTTCCTCACTGAAAGTGTTTAGTTTTGGGGGGCTGATGGTTTAGTATCCTTCTCCTCCACGGACTGTAGCTTTAGGTGTCCTTGACACTTAATAGAGTGTTGGATGCATAGTAGATCCTCAACAAAAATTGAATGAATGTATGAATAATGGGTCATTGTCACAGTTTTTTCCCCTGCCTAAGATCTTATTAACTTTTAGTTGGTCTACTACAATAATATTATTTGTAGTGACCTCTAACTTATCTTTTACACTTGTGAAATCTTTTTAATTGAAATATATTCAAAAAAAGTGTACATAAGTGTACTTTTTCCAGTGCAATGTTTTTTTACAAACTGAACAAATCTATGAAACCAGTTCCCAGATCCAGAAAAAGAAATTCACTAGCATCCCATAAGCCCTCTTGTTGCCTTCTTCCAAATCTACACTGCCCCCAACCAAGGGTAATCATTGTATCTAATAGTAAATTTTAGTTTTGCCTGTTTATACATAGGCTCATTTAATATGTACCCATTTGAGTTTGTCTCTCATTCAGTATTATAAGATTTATCCATATTGTTGAGCACAGGCATAGAGCATTTAGTTGTATAGTAATCTATTGTGTGAACGTTTGGTAATTTATCCACAATGTACTATCCATTTAAGTAGCTTCCAGTTTGGGCTATGATGAATGTTGCTGCTGTACGGTCTTGTACATGACTTTGGGTACATGCATGTACATGTAGATGTTGGGTATATATCTGGGAAAGGAATTGCTGGGTTATAGGGCCTGCGGATGCTCAGTTTAATGGACACTGCCAAAAAGTTTTGCAAAATGGTTGTACTAATCAATACTTCCAGTAATCGTAGTATATGAGAGTTTGGGTTACTCTACAGCCTTACAAGCACTTATTTCTTGTCTTTTTCATTTTATCGCAGTAGCTCTTTAGCAGCTCTGTCCATATACAGTCTCTTGCCCTGTTATGTACAATACCCTCTCCTCCTGGTCTCTGGAGGGATTTGATGAAGTCAATACCTGGAATAGATGCTTCAGCAACTTACTAAGACTAAGCAGGATTGCAAACTCAAATCTATCTGGGATATGTGGGAAGGGGACCAGCATAGGCAATATGGCATGGTGGGGTCTGTGGCTAAATAGGTAGTGTGTGTGCTATATTCAATGCAAACTCTAAAGACATTGATTTCTAATGATCAGGCCTGCCTGGTGGTCATGCGTTTAAAGCTCCTAATTCCTAAGAAAATGTCCAAACTCCTTCACCCAGATTTCAAAGTCTCTTCTGATCCCTGTGGTTTTTTGTTTGTTTGTTTGTTTTTTGTTTTTTTTCCCATTTGACTTGTTGCAGCCATTCTTCCATATGTACCTTTTACTTTTGCAAGAGTCAGCTCTGAAGCATCTCCTGAGTAGGTCATGTGTGCTCACACCTCCCTGCCCTTGAACACTCTGTCCTCTTGTTCTAGGGTGTCCTTTCTCCTTTGCCTGCCAAGTACATTCAGAGCCCTGCTCAGATGACCTGGTACAGCCTTCTTAATCCTGGTAGGAAGAGCTAATCCCATCTCACTTTATTTCTCACAGAACCTCGTTCTCGACTCTATTACCTGAAATCATTTGTTTACTTGCCTGTCTTCTAAGTTAGAACTTGAGCACTAGGAATTAAGTGACCAGGATTGTGCGTAAGTCATAATTATATCTTAAGGGGCCTACCATAAGACCTGGGATCTAATAGATGCTCAATAAATACCTATTGAATGAGTGAGAGGGATAGGAATGTAGTCCCGGACCTTAGGTAGATGAGGGTTCTGCTGGGAAAATGTCATTTATTGTGGCAGATGGTATCAAACATATTAAAAATATAAAATACAAAATGCTGCTTGGTAAAGCTGGAAATAGAGCATGGAAGAGCATGATTGGATGAAGAAGAGAGTATAGGAAAGAATGCTTGAATAGTAGGACTTTTTAAACGGGGAGTACTCATTATAACAGGACTAGTTCCAGGCCTTGTTATAGTGCTTGCATGTAAATATTATGTAATTTGATTATCAAAATAATTCTATAAGAAATAACCTCTGTTTTACAGATGGTGAAATTGAGCACAGAGAGGTTAAGTAAACTTCCTCAAGGATGCACAGCTGTGGAAACAAGATTTGAATCCAAAATGTCTGGTTTGTCTCAGAGTCTAAACCATCTTTCACATTGACTCTAAATTACCTGTATTTCTCCCAATAATCCAGGAACATAGACAGAGCAAGCACTGACCCAACTTACTAGGTGATAAGCTCAGTACTCATGGACTTATGTAACTTACCCACGACCATAGAGCAATTTAGTGAAGGAGCTGGTATTCTCTGAATCCAGCATTCTTTCCACTCTTCCAAACTGTAGGTGAGCTTTGAAGGGGGAGTGGTACCTCTATAAGTGAATCTCATAACTCCTTCACCGTCCACGGAAGAGGCAGCAAGACTGGTCATGGTCAGCACAGAGGCCAGAGCAGAAACAAGTTAGGAATCATGGGCCTGGAGCCGGACCCCTTCCTGGGGTCTCCTCTCCCCTGCAGGGATCCTCAACATTTCCCAGGGTCTGGCCACTGCAGGCATTGTGCCAAGAAAAGCCAAAGGTTTAGTCTACAAGATTCCTTTGGGGACTCCTTCTCTGGGGAAGACATTTCAAAACAAAGCCAAATCATTTTGTTGGAGGCAGCCTCGGGAGAGATGAAGGTCGTGTTATGGCTCCCATTTGTCTGGACGCCTATTTCGGATTTAGCAGTGGCGTACTCACACAAATACACATATCTGAAAAATTATAACTTACAGCCATTTTCACTCAAAGAGAAACAGTTTTGGAGTTGAAGAATTTGTCATTGTCTGAAACTGATTTGGATAGTAACTCAGATGGTGCTAGCAAGAAAATCATGACCACAAATGGATGCCCAGCGCTACTGTATTTTTTATCACAGGAATAGTTTTCTTTGGTTATTCATGAAGTTTAACGTTTCCTCATCTTTAATGGTTTCATGATTGTAGTTCATATTTAGTGAACAGTCATTTTGTTTGTGTTTGTTCCCTTTTTAATATCTATTATTAGTGTGTTGTGTTTTTCTCATTGATTTAGAAGGCTGCTTAAATAAGTGTTCCATTGTGGAATATTATGCACCCAATAAAATGATGTTAAAAGGGATTTTCAATGATATAAAACATTACTTATGGTGTTACATAAAAAAAACCATACGGTTAAGTTGTATATTTTATTTTTTATTTATTTATTTACTCTTTAAACATCTTTATTGGAGTATAATTGCTTTACAACGGTGTGTTAGTTTCTGCTGTATAACAAAGTGAATCAGCTATACATATACATATGTTCCCATATCTCCTCCCTCTTGAGTCTCACTCCCACCCTTCCTATCCCACCCCTCTAGGTGGAAACCAAGCACCAAGCTGATCTCCCTGTGCTATGTGGCTGCTTCCCACTAGCTATCAATTTTATATTTGGTAGTGTATATATGTCCATGCCACTCTCTCACTTCATCCCAGCTTACCCTTCCCTCTTGCCATATCCCCAAGTCCATTCTCTATGTCTGCATCTTTATTCCTGTCCTGCTCCTAAGTTCTTCAGAACGATTTTTTTTCTTTTTTTAGATACCATATATATGTGTTAGCATATGGTATTGTTTTTCTCTTTCTGAGTTACTTCACTCTGTATGACAGTCTCTAGGTCCATCCACCTCACTACAAATAACTCAATTTCATTTCTTTTTATGGCTGAGTAATATTCCATTGTATATATGTGCCACATCTTCTTTATTCATTCATCTGTCGATGGACACTTAGGTTGCTTCCATGTCCTGGCTATTGTAAATAGATCTTCAGTGAACGTTATGGTACATGACTTTGAATTATGGTTTTCTCAGGGTATATGCCCAGCAGTGGGATTGCTGGGTCGTATGGTAGTTCTATTTTTAGTTTTTTAAGGAACTGTTCTTCATAGTGGCTGTATCAATTTACATTCCCACCAACAGTGCAAGAGGGTTCCCTTTTTTCCACACTCTCTCCAGCATTTATTGTTTGTAGATTTTTTGATGATGGCCATTCTGACTGGTGTGAGGTTATACCTCATTGTAGTTTTGATTTGCATTTCTCTAATGATTAGTGATGTTGAGCATCCTTTCATGTGTTTGTTGGCATTCTGTGTATCTTCTTTGGAGAAATGTCTATTTAGGTCTTCTGCCCATTTCTGGATTGGGTTGTTTGTTTTTTTGTTATTGAGCTGCATGAGCTGCTTGTATATTTTGGAGCTTAATCCTTTGTCAGTTGCTTCATTTGCAAATATTTTCTCCCATTCTGAGGGTTGTCTTTTCACCTTGTTTATGGTTTCCTTTGCTGTGCAGAAGCTTTTAAGTTTCATTAGGTCCCATTTGTTTATTTTTGTTTTTATTTCCATTTCTCTAGGAGGTGGGTCAAAAAGGATATTGCTGTGATTTATGTCATAGAGTGTTCTGCCTATGTTTTCCTCTAAGAGTTTTATAGTGCCTGGACTTACATTTAGGTCTTTAATCCATTTTGAGTTTATTTTTGTGTATGATGCTAGGGAGTGTTCTAATTTCATTCTTTTACATGTAGCTGTCCAGTTTTCCCAGCACCACTTATTGAAGGAGCTGTCTTTTCTCCATTATATATTCTTGCCTCCTTTATCAAAGATAAGGTGACCATATGTGTGTGGGTTTATCTCTGGGCTTTCTATCCTGTTCCATTGATCTATATTTCTGTTTTTGTGACAGTATCATACTGTCTTGATTGCTGTAGCTTTGTAGTATAGTCTGAAGTCAGGGAGACTGATTCCTCCTGCTCCATTTTTCTTTCTTAAGATTGTTTTGGTTATTTGGGGTCTTTTGTGTTTTCATACAAATTGTGAAATTTTTTGTTCTAGTTCTGGGAAAAATACCATTGGTACTTTGATAGGGATTGCATTGAATCTGTAGATTGCTTTGAGAAGTATAGTCATTTTCACAATGTTGATTCTTCCAATCCAAGAACATGGTATATCTCTCCATCTGTTTGCATCATCTTTAATTTCTTTCATCAGTGTCTTATAGTTTTCTACATACAGGTCATTTGTCTCCTTAGGTAGGTGTATACCTAGGTATTTTATTCTTTTTGTTGCAGTGGTAAATGGGAATATTTCCTTAATTTCTCTTTCAGATTTTTCATCATTACTGTATAGGAATGCAAGAGATTTCTGTGCATTAATTTTATATCCTGATACTTTACCAAATTCATTGATTAGCTCTAGTGGTTTTCTGGTAGCATCTTCAGGATTTTCTATGTATAGTTTCATGTCATCTGCAAACAGTGAAAGTTTTACTTCTTTTCCAATTTGGATTCCTTTTATTTCTTTTTATTCTTTGATTGCTGTGGCTAAAACTTCCAAAACTATGCTGAATAATACTGGTGAGAGTGGGCAATCTTGTCTTGTTCCTGATCTCCGTGGAAATGGTTTCAGTTTTTCACCATTGAGAGTGATGTTTGCTGAGGGTTTGTCATATACAGCCTTTATTATGTTGAGGTAGGCTCCCTCTATGCCCACTTTCTGGAGAGTTTTTATCATAAATGGGTGTTGAATTTTATCAAAAGCTTTTTCTGCATCTATTGAGATAATCATGTGGTTTTTCTCCTTCAGTTTGTTAATATGGTGTGTCACATTGATTGATTTGTGTATATTGAAGAATCCTTATGTTACTGGGATAAACCCCACTTGAACACGATGTATGATCCTTTTAATGTGCTTTTGGATTCTGTCTGCTAGTATTTTGTCGAGGATTTTTGCATCTATGTTCATCAGTGTCGTTGGCCTGTAGTTTTCTTTTTTGTGGCATCTTTGTCTGGTTTTGGTATCAGGGTGGTGGTGGCCTCATAGAATGAGTTTGGGAGTGTTCCCCTTCTGCTATATTTTGGAAGAGTTTGAGAAGGATATGTGTTAGCTCTTCTCTAAATGTTTGGTAGAATTTGCCTGTGAATCCATCTGGTCCTGGGCTTGTTTGTTGGAAGATTTTTAATCACAGTCTCAATTTCAGTGCTTGTGACTGGTCTGTTTATATTTTCTATTTCTTCCTGGTTCAGTCTCAGAAGGTTGTGCTTTTCTAAGAATTTGTCCATTTCTTCCAGGTTGTCCATTTTATTGGCATATAGTTGCTTGTAGTAATCTCTCATTAGCCTTTGTATTTCTCCAGTTTCAGTTATTTCTCATTTTTCATTTCTAATTCTAGTGATTTGAGTCTTCTCCTTTTTTTTCTTGATGAGTCTGGCTAATGGTTTATCAATTTTGTTTATCTTGTCAAAGAACAAGCTTTTAGTTCTATTGATCTTTACTATCATTTCCTTCATTTCTTTTTCATTTATTTCTGATATGATCTTTATGATTTCTTTCCTTTTGCTAACTTTGGGTTTTTTTTTTTTGTTGTTTTTCTTTCTCTAATTGCTTTACATGTAAGATTAAGTTGTTTATTTGAGATGTTTCTTGTTTCCTGAGGTAGGATTGTATTGCTATAAACTTCCCTCTTAGAGCTAATTTTGCTGCATCCCATAGGTTTTGGGTCGTCGTGTCTCCAACGTCATTTGCTTCTAGGTATTTTTTGATTTCCTCTTTTATTTCTTCAGTGATCTCTTTGTTATTTAGTAGTGCATTGTTTAACCTCCATGTGTTTGTATGTTTTACAGATTTTTTCCTGTAATTGATATCTAGTCCCCTAGTGTTGTTATCAGAAAAGATACTTGATACAATTTCAATTTTCTTAAATATTTCAAGGCTTGAGTTGTGACCCAATATATGTTCTATCCTGGAGAAAGTTCCATGAACACTTGAGAAGAATGTGTAATCTGCTGTTTTTGGATGGAATGTCCTATAACTATAATTTAAATCCATCTTTTTTAATGTGTCATTTAAAGCTTGTGTTTGCTTATTTATTTTCATTTTGGATGATCTGTCCATTGGTGAAAGTGGAGTGTTATAGTCCCCTACTATGATTGTGTTACTGTCGATTTCCCCTTTTATGGCTGTTAGCATTTGCCTTATGTATTGATGTGTTCCTATGTTGGGTGCATAAATATTTACAATTGTTATATCTTCTTCTTGGATTGACCCCTTGATCATTAGGTAGTGTCCTTCTTTGTCTCTTGTAATAGTCTTTATTTTAAAGTCTATTTTATCTGATATGAGAATTGATACTCCAACTTTCTTTTGATTTCCATTTGCATGGAATATCTTTTTCCATCCCCTCACTTTCAGTCTATATGTGTCCATAGGTCTGAAGTGGGTCTCTTGTAGACAGCATGTGTACTGTTCTTCTTTTTGTATCCATTCAACCAGGCTATGTCTTTTGGTTGGAGCATTTAACCTATTTACATTTAAGGTAGTTATCAATATGTATGTTCCTATTACCATTTTCTTAATTGTTTTAGGTTTGTTATTGTAAGTCTTTTCCTTCTCTTGTGTTTCCTGCTTAGAGAAGTTCCTTTAGCATTTGTTGTAGAGCTGGTTTAGTGGTTTTGAATTCTCTTAGCTTTTGCTTGTAAGTTGTATGTTTTATATAATCTTAGTTATGTAAAATATATATATGAAATGACACTCCCCCTTCCAAATAAATAAAAGTTTTGGGAGAATATTTATTGAAATATCAGGAGAAGATTTATTTTGGTTGTTGGAATTATTGGTGATCTTAATTTATTTTCTTCTATTTCTTCTATTTTGTTGTATGTGCTAGTTATTAGCTTATTCCGTTTATTGCCCTGCTTGTGACACTGGAATGCCATTCCTTTGTCAGCAACACAATGGTGTGATGTATCAGTAGAGGGTGCTGGAGAGACACTGGACTAGAAAGGGGCTGTTTATCCTCGTTCTGGTATGGAGTCTTTGCTTCTCTAGTGGGAGGCAGCCAGGGGACACCCAGTGACACTCACTACCAGGACATGACATAGTACCGTGGGCTGCTTCCCCTAGCCCTGCAGAGGTGCACACTTTGGGGAAATTCTCCACCATCCAGTGGACCAAAGCAACACCATTGTGAACCAGGTCTGGATCTCTGTTCTGGGAAGTCTTCCAAGTCTGTTCCTTCCTTGGGTTTCTTCCTCAGCCCTAGAGCTAGCGGCTGCTTCCTACTCTGCTATTCCTAAAGTCTTTGGAAACTTCTTTAGCCCTTAGTTGGTAATCCCATGTTATAGTTAATAATTCTTTGTATTAAACTTTTCCTGGTCAAATTATTACATGGGTTTTGTCTCCTGTTTGAACCCTGACTGACTGATATATTGTATTTTCCCCATTTTTTAGAATTCCCATCATAATCAGTAAACAAATTAATGCTTATTTGCCCTTTATTAAGATGACCAATATGATATATAAATATGTATATAATATATATAATAAACACACACACACACATATATGTATACACACACACACACACACACACACACACACACACAGACATATATATGTGTGTGTTCCTTAATATAAAACTCTTTTTTTCAATTGTTTGGAACAAACATTATTTTTTATTGTAATAAATAATAAAATAGTAATATAGGGATACCTTGTTTTATTGCACTTTGCTTTATTGTGTTTTGCAGATATTGCATTTTTTACAAATGGAAGCTTGTGACAATCCTGTGTCCAGCAAGTCTATTGGTATAATTTTTTCAACAATATTTGCTCACTCCTTGTCTCTGTGTCACATTTGGATAATTCTTACAATATTTCAAACTTTTTCATTATTAGTATATTTGTTAAGGTGATCTGTGATGGGTGATCTTTGACATTACAATTGTAATTGTTTTGGGGGGCCGTGAACCATGCCCATATAAAATGGCAAATTTATGACTGCTCCACCAACCAGCTGTTCTCCCAAGTCTCTCCTGCTCCTTGGGCCTCACTATTCCCTGAGACACAACAGTAATGGAAAAGCCAATTAATAACCTTACAATGCCTCTAAGTGAAAGGAAAAGTTGCATGTCTCTTGCTTTAAATCAGGAGCTGGAAACGGTTAAGCTTAGTGAGGAAGGCAAGGTGAAGGCTGAGACAGGCCAAAAGCAAGCCCTCTTGCACCAAACAGTTAGCCAAGTTGTTAATGCGAAGGAAAAGTTCTTGAAGGAAATTAAAAGTGCTACTCCAGTGAATACATCAATGATCAGAAAGTGAAACAGCCTTACTGCTCATATGGAGAAAGTTTGAGTGGTCTGGATAGAAGATCAAACTAGCCACAGCATTCCTCAATCCAGAAAAAGGCCCTAACTCTCTTTAATTCTATGAAGGCTGAGAGCAGTGAGGAAGCTGCAGGAGGAAAGTTTGAAACCAGCAGAGGTTGGTTTATGAGTTTAAGGAAAGAAGTTATCTCCATAAAATAAAAGTGCAAGGTAAAGCAGCAAGGGCTGATGTAGAAGCTGCAGCAAGTTATCCAGAAGATCTAGCTAAGATAATCAATGAAGGTGGCCACACTAAACAACAGCTTTTCAGTGTAGACAAAACAGCCTTCTATTGGAAGAAGATGCCATCTAGGGCCTTCATAGCTAGAGACAAGTCAACTCCTGGCTTCAAAATTTCAAAGGTCAGGCTGACTTTCTTGTTAGGGGCTAATACAGCTGTTGACTAAGTTGAAGCCAACGTGCATTTCCCATTCTAAAAATTCTAGGACCCTTAAGAACTATGCTAAATCTACTCTGCCTGTGCACTATAAATGGAACAACAAAACCTGGATGGCAGCACATCTTTTTTTTTTTTTTTTTGCGGTACGTGGACCTCTCACTGCTCTCACTGTTGTGGCCTCTCCCGTTGCAGAGCACAGGCTCTGGACGCGCAGGCTCAGAGGCCATGGCTCACGGGCCCAGCCGCTCCGCGGCATGTGGGATCTTCCCGGACCGGGGCACGAACCCGTGTCCCCTGCATCGGCAGGCGGACTCTCAACCACCGCGCTACCAGGGAAGCCCCACATCTTTTTACAACATGGTTTCCCGAATATTTTAAGCCCACTGTTGAGACCTTTTGGCTCAGAAAAAAAAGATTCCTTTAAAAACATTACTGCTCATTGACAATGCACCTGGTCACCCAAGAGCTCTGATGGAGATGTACAATGAGATTAATGCTGTTTTCATGCCTGCTGACACATCGTCTGTTCTGCAGCCCAAAGATCAAGGAGTCATTTTGATATTCAAGTCTTATTATTTAAGAAATACATTTTCTAAAGCTATAGCTGCCGTAGATAGTGATTCCTATGATGGATCTGGGCAAAGTCAATTGACAACTTTCTGGAAATGATTCACCATTCTAGATGCTATTAAGAACATTCAACATTCATGGGAAGAGGTCAAAATACCAACATTAACAGAAGTTTGGAATAAGTTGATTCCAACCCTCATGGATAACTTTGAGGGGTTCAAGACTTCAGTTGAGGAAGTAACTGTAAATAGGGTGGATATAGCAAGAGAACTAGAATTAGAAAGGGAGCCTGAAGATGTGACTGAATTGCTGCAATCTCATGCTAAAACTTGAGCCGATGAGGAGTTGCTTCTTATGGATGAGCAGAGAAAACAGCTTCTTGAAATGGAATCTACTCCTGGTGAAGATGCTGTGAAGATTGTTGAAATGGCAACAAAGAATTTAGAATATTACATAAACTTAGTTGATAAAGCAGCAGCAGGATTTGAGAGGATTGACTCCAGTTTTGAAATAAGTTCTACTGTGGGTAAAATTGTATCAAACACCATTGCATGCTACAGAGAAATTGTTTGTGAAAGTAAACTTCACTGTTGTATTATTTTAAGAAATTTTCACAGTCACACCAACCTCAGCAGCCACCACTCTGATCAGTCAGCAACCATCAACATCGAGGCAAGACCCTCACCAGCAAAAAACTACAACTCACTGAAGGTTCAGATGACGGTCAGCAATTTTTAGCAGTAAGGCATTTTTTAATTAAAGTATGTAGATTGTTGTTTTTAGACATAATGCAGCTGCCCACTTAATAGACTGCAGTATAGTGTAATCATAACTTTTACTTGCACTGGAAAACCAAAAAATTCATGTGACTGGCTTTATTGCAATATTTGCTGTATTGCAGTGGTCTGGAACCAAACCTGCAACATTTCTGAGGTATGCCTGTAAATAATAATAATTTTTTTTCATAAACCATTCAGTACTTGTGACTAATTTTGGTATAGCACTCTCATGGCTATGATGATAAGTGGCATTTTTCTTTTGGTCAGGTTCTGCCATGAAGGTTTCATTTACTTTATTTGAACTTGTAGTTTTCTATCAGTTTATATGTCCTGGGGAAAGGAATATGCTGTAGAGATTGCCATATGGAAGTTTTAAAGTGATCACCAGTAAAACCACCTGGGTTCTGAGATGTTTGGGGAAGTAATTTTTCTTCTTTGGTTGTCGGCATAACTCTGCGTCAAGCCAGTGATGGAATCACACAGTGGCCCAGGGCCATGAAGAGTTGTCGGGAAGCTCAACTCAGATTCTGATTGATATTCAATGAAAGATAGTGGAAATCCAACTTTTGTCTGTTGTTCATGGACTCTCCTCTTCTCTCTCCTGACCATTCTATTTTTAATTTTATTATTTATTTATTTAACATCTTTATTGGAGTATGATTGCTTTACAATGGTGTGTTAGTCTCTGCTTTATAACAAAGAGAATCAGCTATACATATACATATGTCCCCATATCTCTTCCCTCTTGCGTCTCCCTCCCTCTCACCCTCCCTATCCCACCCCTCTAGGTGGTCACAAAGCACCGAGCCGATCTCCTTGTGCTATGTGGCTGCTTCCCACTAGCTATCAATTTTACATTTGGTAGTGTATGTATGTCCATGCCACTCTCTCACTTTGTCCCAGCTTACCCTTCCCCTTCCTTGTGTGCTCAAGTCCATTCTCTATGCCTGCCTCTTTATTCTTGTCCTGCCCCTAGGTCCTTCAGAACCATTTTTTTTTTTTTAGATTCCATATATATGTGTTAGCATATAGTATTTGTTTTTCTCTTTCTGACTTACTTCACTCTATATGACAGATTCTAGGTCCATCCACCTCACTACAAATAACTCAATTTCATTTCTCTTTATGGCTGAGTAATATTCCATTGTATATATGTGCCACATCTTCTTTATCCATTCATCTGTCAGTGGACACTTAGGTTGCTTCCATATCCTGGCTATTGTAAATAGAGCTGCAATGAACATTGTGGTCCATGACTCTTTTTTTTTTTTTTCGGTACCTGGGCCTCTCACTGTTGTGGCCTCTCCCATTGCGGAGCACAGGCTCCGGAAGCACAGGCTCAGCGGCCATGGCTCACGGGCCCAGCTGCTCCGTGGCATGTGGGATCTTCCTGGACCAGGGCACGAACCTGTGTCCCCTGCATCAGCAGGCGGACTCTCAACCACTGTGTCACCAGGGAAGCCCATGACTCTTTTTGAATTATGGTTTTCTCAGGGTATGTGCTCAGTAGTGGGATTGCTGGGTCGTATCGTAGTTCTATTTTTAGATTTTTAAGGAACTTCCATACTGTTCTCCATAGTGGCTGTATCAATTTACATTCCCACCAACAGTGCAAGAGGGTTCCCTTTTCTCCACACCCTCTCCAGCATTTATTGTTTGTAGATTTTTTGACGATGTCCATTCTGACTGGTGTGAGGTGATACCTCACTGTAGTTTTGATTTCCATTTCTCTAATGATTAGTGATGTTGAGCATCTTTCATGCGTTTGTTGGCAATCTGTATATCTTGTTTGAAGAAATGTCTATTTAGGTCTTCTGCCCATTTTTGGATTGGGTTTTTTTGTTTTGTTATATTGAGCTGCATGAGCTGCTTGTAAATTTTGGAGATTAATCTTTTGTCTCCTGACCATTCTTGAGTCAGTTAAAATCAACAGTGCTTTGGGTACCACTGTGAAAGAGCCATGAGAGATGTTGAGTCATATAAAGGCCTGAACTTACCCTCAAGGAGTTAGCTATACAACTGAAGAAAAAGGCTACTCTGCATTCACTGGGAGCCAAGGACAGCGGTGGATGCTTTCTGTCCAGTTTCTCACTTAACTCTCACCCAGTCATGAGAAATATAGGTTATTGTTCCCTCTTTGCAGAAGAGAAAGTTCAGTTTCAAAGGTAAAGGAACTTGTTCAAGATCATTCAATTAGCAAATGGCAGAGATGAGCTATAAACATAGGTCTATTGACTCTAAATCTCTTATGGTTTCCCTAAAACATCGTTTTTCATAAACACATCATTACCAAGGAAATCACCTATTTAAGTAACTGATGAAGGGCTTAGAAAGCCAGAGGGATATAAGGTGAGCTGGGAAGGGTTCATGAAAGAGGCAAAGTGGTTGCTTTACTCTGCTTTCCGGGATCATTACTTTCTTGTTCTGCTAATTTGACAACTCATCGTGTGCTCTTTGGGACACTGCTTGTGCTGGTGTCTTGGGCAGTCATTTCCACCGGATAGCATGAATTAGCTGTTCATGTCTCCTCCCCACACAATGAGGTCATCAGCACCCAAGGACTTGAATCCAAGTCTTTGGGATCCCAGTCCTGTGCTCCCTCCACCCGAGGAAACTCTGCCTGAGTGTCAGAATCAGAACTGGAAGGGCCTGGGCTCCTTGGAAATATTAGGGGGTGCTTTTCCAGCCATAAGATAATGTGATAATATTACTTTACATTTGTACCAAAATTCCCTTTTATATTGAGAAGATTGGCTTTAACCTTCACTCTGCCACTGATTTACTATGTGATCTTGGGCAAATCACTTCTCTTTTAAGGGCTTTAATTTCTGGATTTGTAAGTGACGGATTTGATGTTTGTGGTCTATAAGTCTTTTTCTAGCAGCAGCCTTGAATTTTTCTGGTAGATTCTTTGATCTATGGACATGCAGAGTTAGGAGAATTGGAGTGCCTCCCACCCTGCCACCCCACTCCATCTGGCAGGTTGTAAGGGTTGCATTGTCTAAAGACAATTTAAAAGCAATCATAAAACAACTAAAAACCACCTTCATTTTCAAGTCTAAACAATGTTAGTAATAAAAACTTACTTCCACTGGGACAGATAGCTTCCTCCCCTACCTTTTGATCCATCATTGCCTTATTCACAGAGCACACAGCTATTGCCGCTAGAGGTTGTTATGCCCTGTCTTAGAAATGAATGTGTTGAAGACACAAAGAAGGCAAGTGTCAGAACCCATGTCATGCCAACAGTGGCTTTGGATTCCTAATTCTTAATCCAGGGCTCTTTCCTCCAAGTCATATCCTTTGTGAACTGAGCATGACAATGACCTTCCCAGGACAGGCAGAGGAAAATCTCCTGGCCTAGAGGAAAGCATTTCCTGGCTCTTCCAATAGTGTAAGGGTTCTGGTTTTCTAATTTTATAAAAGCACTTGAGCATAGTAGCATCAGTGCAAACACTCTCAGGTCCCTCAGTTAGAAACAATCAAATAGTTAGTTAGGCTTCAGGCATAAGAAATCTGGGCTCAAATTCCAAACCTGGCTCATAAACATCATGTAAACCCGGGCAACTTTTGTAAAATGGGGTTAATATTGCTTTGAACAAAATGTTGTCAGAAAGAGTGGATAGATAACTTTCATTAACTCTCTAGTTCGGTGCCTGGCTCGCGTGTGTGAGTCTTCTGTTTCTAATGCGGTGGTTAAAATGAACAGCCAGCTTGTTCCAAGTATTCAAGCACATGGAGGGTGAAGATCCCGCTTGCCCCAGGGTTCCGAGGGTGGGAGAGTTACAGAGGACCTCAGCCACAGCAGTTCTGTGCTTCCATAATTCAACCCACGTGGGTAACTTGGTGTGTGGATACAGGCTGTGCTGTGGCTTCAGTGCATGCGAGCTGGGAGCACGGCTGGGGAGGCCAGCTACAATTTTAGCTCCAGAGTGGAATTTCCTGGTTTTGGGGGGTCTGGAGTCCGAACTTTCTCTGGTGCTGGTGCTGCTTTTGCTGCCAGAACCAGGCGGTAGACACAGTTTATTTCCACCCGACCGCCCAGGGTGAGGCAGGAACCCTCCTCCTGGGCCCTCTAGCACGTGGTGCTGGCCAGGGCCTCCTGAGCAAGTTCCAGCAGTTCCTTCCTGTGCGAACGCCTGTGGGTTCTGACCATCACATTGCTCAGTCAGGCCTGGGTGGAGAACTGTTTGTCTCTGCCTGGAAAGGAGGAGGCAGAGTTCACAGCTTCCCTAATAAAAGGTTAGTTATCCTGCCTCTGGGTCCTGAAATCCAGTTAAAAAGTTGTGGCTTTCAAGTACCTTGATTTGTACCCAAGTGGAAAAGCCCTCGTGGTTCCTGAATGACTTATGGTCCCAAGTTGCAAGAAATAGAATTCACATCTGGCTAATGAAAGCAAAGTAAAAAATATATATATTTTTTGAAGTATATAGTGGATAGTTCAGAGAAGTAAAGGAAAAGCTGCACTTCTCAACCTTGAGAAGGATAGAAATCAGGAGAGCTTGAGGGAATCTCAGCAATAAGAATGCAAGGGAAATCTCAAAAAGTGCCTCTAGAAATATAGTTCCAATGAGTTATGAATTTTTTTACTTGACTCAAGATTCAAATTCTCTCAAAGAGGGAGTCCAATGGGCCAGGGTAAAGAAGTGACAACCTCTCAACTTTGCATGTCCTGAAATATAACTTGATTGTTGTTCGTCTGATATTCAAATTCTTGGAACCAACTCACAGTAACCAAACTCATAAACAATGGATGCATAAACCAGATAACATTGAGCCAATGTACAGTCACCTTTACTTTCCAGGTGAATATATTTCTTCTGTTTATTATCAAGGATCTCTTCCTCTACTTCTTCCCTGGTGTGAACATTCAACAAAGATGTTAGAAAGTTGTTCAGTGAACTTGGAGATGAGTGAACTTGAGGGGCAACTTTATCCAGTCCAGAGAATAATTATGGTCATCTTTTTTCTTGTTCCATTTTTTTTCCCTTAGGCTTTATTCATATTACTCCTCATTGCTACCCCATTCACTCAGGAGACAAAATACCTGCTGGGTGTCTGAATTTCCAGTCTGGAGGGCTCACCAAGGCTACCCCAATGAGACTCACAGTTGATTGCTTTCACCCTAAAAAAGTCAGAGTGGTTCTTACTCTCCTTATAACTGGAAAATGTCTTCTTTAACCCTGTTATTCTTTCCACAGCTAATGTTGCGTATAACACACACATCTGTGCTGTTGTTGGAAGCCTTCAAGGAGGACTGTAGAAATTATTTGTAGCCAATATTTTACTGATAGACCAATATGACAGAGCAAGAAATTGCATCATTTTTATGCTATTTCACTGAGCTGTTTTCGTAAACCACACCCTGCCCCACCCCATCCCATGTCAAAACAGAAATAAAAACAAAATGAAAAGATCCTACCAGATCATAAATCTTAAACACATGTTAAATACAACAATTAAGAATAGGTGTTCTTCAAAAGGCATGAAAGATGCTCTTCTGGGCTAGTGTGTGTATTTTGAAACTGTAGTTGGTTGTGTGAGACAGTTGGGTCCTCACATACCACAGCCTGCAGGATTTTTCTTATTCAAATCAGACTCAGATTGCTTCAAGAATTGCAAGACTATTAAAGACACATTGATAATATGTAAAAGAGACATTTGTGTAGGTTGTTAAGTTAAATAGGAAACATAAGGCCTTAGGCTGTGTCTGGTTCTGTGTGATGCCAGGAAAGTAGATATTTCCAAATATAGACAGACTGTGTGACACTTCAAATCATGTTGCATTAAATAACACCCTCCCCCCACCTCCACTCTGTAAATCAGAGTTCAGACTTCTAGCAATTCCAAACATCTGGAAAAATACACAGGAAAATAATTTAGGAAGTAGATAGATAGATGGATACGGATGCAAGAGCACCAGGTGATGAAACGTCCACAAATCAGCAGCAGGAATATTAGCTCTAGTGGGGTAGTGTATCTGTATTTTATGAAGAAATGAAAGGAAGACAGGAAGCCAATTAGGAGAATGCTGTAGAAGATAAATGAGTCCTGGGTACAAAATTCATCTCCCCAAGGAGTTCTCAAGAGCTTAACTTGAGTAAGATGGTGGTGGCTGCCTCAAGTTCTGGACACCCACTGCCCTTCGCTCTGCCCTGTTGGTCTTAATGTTGTTCTATTCTGTCATTTGAGGCCCAAGGCAATGGATCACAATCATAAAGTCACCAGTTCAAGGAAGTCTTTGTTGTGCTGGGATCTAGAAGGATTGGGAATAAGCTAAATCTTGTCATGTCTCAGATGATTTTAATGTGTTTTGGATGCCTTATACTGAGGGGACACAAACCAGCCCATATTAGTCATGTAGGGATGGGTAGTGGCAAGTTTAATCCTTAATCCTGTAGGAAAATACATCATCTTGATGTTGCACATATGAGGTCCAAGGCATATCTAACTGTTCCAGAGGAATAATTCAAAGATGAGAAAGCCAAGCTTCTGAAGAACACAAAGAAAAGTAGTAAATGATGCAAGTACCCACAAAGGCAGCACTTTGAGGGAAAGGACAATAGCATGGTTCTTTGATGAGAGCTCCATAATTTTTCTGGAGAGAATCTGGTGCTATTAGTTTATTAGAAATATTATTCTTGACAAAAAGGTGGCAATAAGGATAGTGCTGTACCTACATCCTTGGAAATATGTAAATGGTTGGCAAAGAAACAGTTTACAGGCCCCCACATACCAGCCAGAGAAAGCCCAGTGGGGTATCAGTATAAGTTTGATGGAAGGAATAATCAAAAGGGAATAATCTAAAGGGAATCATCAAAATAGCTGTGGAGGTTAAATCAAGAGTATAATGGATAAGAAAATGGGGAACCTAAACTTAAAAAAAAACTAAAAGCAAAATTAGGAGAAAATGAAAAATTATTGTTGGAATATTTTGGGGAGTGTGGAGTTGAAGGAAATAAATGGTTAGAGGACAGTGAATCAGAAATGCAGCCATGCAGAGTGAATGTGATAGAGGTCTGTTTTTTATGGAGAGCTTAGTGTCTGGGACTTGGTTTTAACCCCCATCCTATCATCTAGAGGTAGGGAGCCGAGAACTAGGCATGGGGGATGGGAACATTAGTAAATGGATAACAGCTACAAAAGGACCAGATGTTGGGTATATTTTCATGCAGTAGAATGCTTGGTTTTGGTGTG
Source organism: Lagenorhynchus albirostris (assembly GCF_949774975.1). Taxonomy (NCBI): domain Eukaryota; kingdom Metazoa; phylum Chordata; class Mammalia; order Artiodactyla; family Delphinidae; genus Lagenorhynchus; species Lagenorhynchus albirostris. The sequence goes on from NC_083109.1 coordinate 19,699,329, forward strand.
TTTAAGTGCTAAGTTATCATGGATGAGCAAAGGTTCTGAATCTTCTATATGTGGATTATAGAGGCTACATCTTAGCTTCCTTCTTTAACTCCAAATTGTCAGTGGACTACTGAATGGTGACTTCAAGTTACACTCTTGTTGAGTACAGAACCTGGGCTGACATAGAAGGAGCTGCCTCCATTGATAAACTAAATTTGGTTCTGCAATTGGCAAAATGAAAGACTGGACTTGCCCCATTTTAGATGCCATGTTTACTTACTGGTGAGGGAGCACACATTATTTCTGGGTGTCTAAAGACAGACTTTCCTACAGATCTCTTTTGTATAATGAAAAAAAAATGCTCTTTTCATAGCCACAGACTTAGTAGAGCAGAGATTTCTCCAGTATTCTTGGGCTTAAGCTCTGGAACTGGTGTATGATGTGCCTTCTTACCCCATTACCTCATGATGTGCACACGAGACAAGGGAATGGGGAACCATGGAACAGAAAGGGCGATGTTTCACAACTTGAAAGACATTAAATAAAAGAGGCATTTCTGCAAAGCGAAGACCTTACAAGGAGCAGGAGAGTAGTTTTTCTGGCTTAGACAATGCGTGTTTGTTAAGAGATGGCCACATGACCATATCTACACCTTTATGAGGAAGATAAAGATGATTGGAAAGGCTTTTCAAGAGAAAGGATTTTAAGGAAGCAAGAGTCAAGGCCGAGAGGTCAAATAGGTTTTACCTCTCAGAGAAAATTTAATGGATCCACAGGAGGGATGTAAAGAGGTAGGTTATGTTGTAATAGATTAGCATTGTTGGCATGAATATGAAAATAAGAAGGAGTTGTCTATGTCTTGCTACATGACCACGGCATCCTTGGTTAGTGTGGGCCTTTGGTCCCATCGAATCTGAGAGTCACTCTGTAGAGCTTTAGTTCTTAGGATTTTCTAAGAAAAGAAAAAATGGAAAGACAAGACAAGACACTAACATGTACTGAAGACCTATCACATTTTAGTCATGGGAGAAAGTGGGTTGAATGGCCCTATTTCTAAGACAAGGGTAGATCTCTTCATTAAAAAAAAATCTGTTGGGTAAAATTGGATATAGAGAGTTGGTGCTGGGAGAGTTTTCTCTATATCCAATTTTAGAGATGGGATAATAAACATATAGATAATAATATAAACATATAGATAATAATGGCTTGGCAATAAAGAAAATGAAGACAACTTGTCTTGGCTACAGACCCTCACCCTGTCATTTAGGGGTGGGGGCAGAATTAGGCAAGAGGGATGGGAACCTTAGCGTATGAGTGGCAGTTGCAAAAGGATGGGGTGATACGTATCTCTTAGTGCAGTGGAGTGTTTGGTTCTTATGTGTTCAAGTGTTAGGTCACCATGGATGGGACAAGGTTCTGAATCTTCCATGTGAGCATTGGGAGAAAGGTCACCTTATGTCAGTAAGGCATGAAACTTGAACTCTAAGAGAAATTCTTTGAGAAAAGTTTCAAATAAAAATCTTTGGCAATTTGTGTATTTGTCAACATATTAAAGCTCTTTGAGTCCTAAATTCTATGTAGTGAAAAATCCCTGGTTAGTTTTCCCACCAAATTATTTCACTAAAGAACTGTTTTTTTCTCACAGTGCCATGGGAATGGGTAGAAAATGTCCCCTGGAATTCTGACATAAGCAAATGCCACCCTGATAAGCAGAATAAAATTGTTTTGTCATACTATGTTGTCTAAGTCCATCTGGGCTGCTATAATGAAATACCACAAACTGGGTAGCTTCTGTGTTTATAACAACAGAAATTTATTTCTCACCATTCTGGAGGTTGGAAGTTGGAGAGCAGGGTGCCAGCAGCGTGAGGGTTTAGTAATAGCCACCTTCCAGCCTGCAGACTGCTGATCTCTCATGTGTCTTCACCTAGCGGAAGGGCCTAGGGATCTCTGTGGGGTCTCTTTTATGAGAGAACTTATCTCATTTATGAGGACTCTATCTTAATGTCTCCAAAGACCCCTCCTCCTCAGACCATCACCTTGGGGGTTGGGATTTTAAAGTATGAATTTCGAGGGAGACACAAAACAGCCAGACCACAGCATATGCCTACAGATTCTATGCCTCTGGGACAGATTCTGGTGACCCAGAATACTTGATGGCCGGTGGGTGATAAGGAGAGATGTCTTCCTGGGCAAACGGCTCCGTGTCGGGAAGAGTTTTTCACTTTTCATCCCAGAGCTGGGTGGTTCATCCACAGAATCTCCTTATGACGTTTGTCTGCTCCTTTCCTTCCTGAGTTCCCAACTCACTCACCATCAGCACCACGAAGGGACAAAGTGAGGCACACGGGGTCAGAAGGATATGATTGATCCCTGACGCTGAGTGGCACCCACCCGGCATTTCATTTCAGAGCCATTTCTGTGGGTTAATGAAGACGTAAGCTCCCAGCCTCAGCTACACTATGTAAAAGAACTACTTATGGCCTGTTCCATCTCAGTGACTTTTATGGTGATACTTAAACCAAAATGGTGAACTATTACACTTCATAGCCTTCAAATAAAAGCAGGATGTTAAAAAGTAGGGGCCATAACCTCTGATTGGGCTGAAATGGCTTGTAATCTTGAGACGACTTAGTTCGGTTCCCCAGGGCCAGGGCCCAGGGCACTATGTCAGAGCCAGACAATGAATTGCGGGGTCTCTCGGCCCAGGCTATGCGCTCGTGGGAAGCAAGCATCCCGTAGTAATGGTGTGGTGATGAGCATAAAGCTGTGTTAAATCAAAGATGCTTGTGAGAGAGGGTGGGGACGGGAAACAGAGAAACAAGTCATGCTACCGTTTTGCAAGGCAGTGAGCTTGGAATCCTGCTCTCCAAGCCTTGCTGGAGAGACCCTGTCCAGAGCCTGGTTTTCCTTAGATGCAAATGTGGCCTCAGAATGTGTTCGTGCCCATTAGTGGAAACCAGAAGGCTACTCAGACCCTCAGCCAGAAGCCCAGTGTGTGCAACAGGGATAACGCCACCCATGCTGGTGCCTGAAAATAGTTCACTCTTTGATGGTGTTATTCATTTAAATGAATGAATAACACCTTTTGTCTTTTGTTTGCTTGTTTAAGTGAAAGTTACATGAGCACAAGAAAAAGTTCAAATACTATTTGTCTTAGTTTGGGGTCTCTCTAAAGCAGATGCTGAGAGAAGGATTCAGGTGCAGGTAGTTTATCTGGGAGGTGATCCCAGGAAGTATGGTGAGGACCTGGGGAGTGAGACAGGGAAGGGGGAATGCCAGTAAAGGGGGTGTGAAAACGGGAAGGGGGGGCTGCTGTGGATAACTGGGGTACAGTCCACAGAGACCCATGAGAAGCTGTGAAGAACACAGTTCAGAGAAGTAGGAGTGTTTATCCATAACTGCTGTCCCTCATGAGTTGAGGTCTGCTCACAGGGGCTTCTGACCTGGGCCAAGCCAGCAGGGCAAGAAAAATCCTAGGGGCAAGAGAGAGAGAGAGAGAGCGAGAGAGAGAGAAGGCTTGAGGACCTTGAGGTCGAAGCCAAAGTAATGTATATGGGAACTGTAGGCAAAGCTGTAGGTAATCTTTGGGGTGGGCTGAGGCAAGCCAGGAGCAGCAACCACTATGGCACTAAGTAATAGTAACTTTTTCCTTTTCCTGAAAAGGAAAAAAGGACCTTTCTTTTTTCTTGTCAAATAAACCCAATTCCCATTTCCCAGTATGAACTACATGTAACAGTTTCTAATGTGGCATCTCTCTCTCTCTCTGTATATATGTAATATATACATAGTAAGTATATTCTATATGTATATTTTATATATTCCTACAACTTTATTTTCAAAATAATACAAAGCACCTACCTCATCCTTTGTGACAGTTATATAGTATTCTACAGAAAAGATATACTATAGTTTTTTGTGGTCTATTTTAATAAATTAGAATGAAACTAATTCATGAAATGCATAATAAAATGGAATTTAACATGTATATCTTTACAGACTTTTCAACCACCTGGCAGGACAGAGCTCAGTCACTGCTATTAGATTAGGTGACTCTCATATCCATTTGGTACTAGATGCTGTGTGACCCAGGATGTCACAAAATTCTCTGTGCTTTAGTCTTTAGTATCTAAGGAATCCAAGTACACAGAGTACTTACCTAAAAGATTTGTGGAGAGGATCAAATTTCATCATTTGTGAAAAGAGCTCAGCATATCAGAAAAGTTCAATAAACATTAGTTGTTAGCATTATATTCCACAAACAAAACAAAACAATCCTTTGTCAGGCCACATGTGTTAAAGAAAATAAGAAAAGGAATCAGTCATTGTAATCACATGAGCTCTGTTCGAACTTTAAAAAGTATTTGAGTACATGTTCTTTATATTGTCTAAGCACTGATTATAAGTTAGCAACAGGATCAGGTGTTTCAGATGTGTTACATCAGTTAATTCTTACAGAAGTTGATGACTATCTTCAGTTCCTTCTCTCTCTGTACTTGTGATGCTCCTTGCATTGAGAGGTGGAGTCTAATTCCCATCCTTTTGTTTCTGGACTGGCTCTAGAGATCTTCTTGACCAACAGAATGCGGTGGAAGCAACTTTCTGGGACTTCCAAGACTGTGCTATAAGAAGAAACCTTAGAGCTTCCACTTGAGTTTTCTGGAATGCTCATACTGGGGGAAGCCATCCACACGGGGGAAAATCTGACTATCATGGACCCACCATGCTCTAAGGGAGCCAAGCTAGCTATGTGGAGTAACCGCTTGGAGAGAGAGATGCTGAGCTAGCACCCAATCATTTCAGCCATGCCAGTGATCCTAGAGACCAAGTATCAGAAACTTGAATAAAGAAGCATTCAGATATCTCCAGCCCCACCGGCATTTGATTGCAAGTGCTCCAGATACCCTAAGAATTGTTCAGCTGAGGATTTCAAACACCAGAACCATGCAAAATTAAGAGTGGTTTGTTACAAAGCAATCTATCCCTGAAATTGACACATAGAGCAAAATGCAAAAGAAGGGCACCCCAGGCTCTGCTTTCCTCATCATCAAACTCATTTTTCAACTTCATTTCATCCACCAATTATACAGCAGTTTTTGATGTAATCTAGAGACAATCTATCCTCCATAATGCCAGTTAGTAGTTTCACGAAATAATCGGAAGGTGTTGCCCCCATATGTTCATGCAAACACTTCAAATGCCACTACAAATTTTGGTTTAGAAGAATTTTACACAGGAGAAACAACTCTGTGATGTATTTCCAAGTATATAGGCAGAGCTCTTATAATTAATGCATTTATATTGTTTTTAGCAACAAAATTTGTAACAGAGATGTTTTCCAACATTCATTTTCAAAACACTCTCTCCATAGCCTGTTTCATTTACTGAACAGATACTTTGTTCCTTGTTTTTAAAATGTCACCTTAACCTTGAAGTGAGAGGTTATATTTATTATTATTCTCAACATCATTGTTATTATTATTATTAAATTATCTGATAAGTGACATTATACTGACAGATATTTCAGTGGCAGAAAAATTGTTTGGAAACTTAAAACACTTGTCATTTTATAAAAGAAAAATAAATAACCTTAAAGCTAGCAGCTCTTGAAGTTCTTTGCTACATTATGAAAATTATTTTTATTGTCACTATCTCATTATAAAGGTAAACATTCTTTTGTGTTTTAAAGATCTTTTACAAAATTAAGCACATGATAATAAACTGTAAACATTTTTGCACACCTACGACTTCAACTATTTTATTTTATTTTTTTGCTATAGATGTAATGATCTAGTCTATGAATTTCATATCCAGAGCTTTCTTTGTAACCTTACCTGGAGTTAAAAAGAAAAATAAATCCCACTCAATTAGTCACTCTATCAGTAGATCCACTTATAGTTATTTCATAAAATATTGGTTTCATAACAAAGTCATGTATTGCTGAAATATTTTTTCTCCATTACATATATTCTTCAGTGTTAAAAAGAAGTTTATTCCGTATTACATGTCGCAAATTCCACAAGGAAAGAAACGTTAGAAACATCTGTACTTTCACCCAACTGTACAGCAGACCTCACACATCAAATAATTTCTTTTAACACTTGACTCTTCAGATCTTCAGCAAGGTTTTCTCTGCATCTTCTAATGGAATCTGCTGGCAAAGGAATACCTTTTTATTTGTTACCATACTGTTTTCTGTGTAATCTTTCAGCTGTTTTTCTTGTGTTGGGAAGATTGAGTATTTTCTCCAGTGACTTTTTTTTTTTTGTTGGCTTTGCTAATAAGCAGTAAAACTCAAAACAGGCTTCTAAACATTTAACGGTAAGTTTAGTGAAATTTTGTCAAATACTTCATTGGCTATTGCGTGACTTTAAACATGGATGGAAATATATAGTCTTGTTTCCATGTTCTGGACGCTTAGTTTCCAAATGTCTTGAAAAGTATGCCTGATCATGCAAGCTTTTTGGTTCATCTTGTAGGGGACAGATTAAAAAGTAAAAACCCAAGGTCTAGGGAGGCCGGGGGAGAGACAGTCACAATAAACCAAGCAGAGCTGATGAAATTAAAGTTGAGCAGGAGTTTTGGGGATAAAGAAGACATCTGAGAGAGGCTCCCCAATAGTTCGAGCTTTGTTATGTAAGTCATATTTGATAATAATTATTACTGTCATCCTATAAAAAGCCTTTTGAGATTGCAAGAAATAAGTAAAAGTAATTCAAATCTTTCCTCACTTTGGAATTATAAAGAAGAAAACAAATAGTCAAAAGATGATAATTTCTCTACTGAGGTCTCTGTAGGGCTTGATAAAGTGGAATAAGCAGCAAACTATAAGAAAACATTAAAAAAATTTTCCCCTTTATCCAATATTTTCAGTATTTCCCATATCCGTGGCAGTTTCTCTTTCACAAGTTTCTCCTCTTTCTGAACTCAAACAAGCAAATATTTAACCTTGATGACCTTTCACCTGGAAGTGTTCTCCTCATCCTTTCTCATTGGCCCATTGTCATCTCTTCTCTGGATTTCCCTTCTCATTTCAGTGTCTACCCTACTGTCCTTCAGCGAATGTTCCCCTTTGATCTTCAAAATAGGACCTAGGCAAGAGAGGGCAGGGAGCTTGAGGGAGCAGTGAAAGAAAGGGACGTCACTAGAATCCTTGTTAACGATTAGGGGAAGGAAAAGAGCCTGGGAACCCTCTTGTGTTGTTTTATTTTCCTTTGCCTTATAATAAACAACACGCAGACTTGATGGTCATAAACTTGACCCTTCTCAGAGATTGAGCCGGTGATTTAAGGAGCTATGGGAGGGTGTGGTGTGGTTGACAAGGAGTCCTGGAGGGCAGCAGCCTTAGATGAAGGAGCTGAGACAGTGATTTCACCTAAGAATTCCTTCGGATAAGTCTTTGGGGGTTGAAATTAATGCTTGCCCAATGAATGTAGCAAACATTCTTCTCTCTGTCTCTTTTTCTCGTGGCAGAAAAGGAATATCATGGCTAAGGGAGCAGGGGAGGTACGGAGAACTCCCAAAGCAATAGGGGTTGTTAATGTGAGCTGTTCATGTGTCTAACTCCCATTCTGAAGCATCAACTCTCTGTGGACAGAGATGTGCTGATTTTATTCTTATATTCCTGGTGCCCAGCAGTAGAGGAGCTTAAAAAGGTAATTTCTCCTTCACAAATTTCTTCACTTTCCAAATTTTCTTTATTTTTATAAATATAAAAATTTATAAAATTTTCTATTGCTTTCTATAGATGAATGAATAAATGAATGAATGAAAGAGTAAGAGAAAGAAGAGACATCTGAGTGTTAGCTTCAAAAGCAAAGGTGCTTCCATATAGATTGCATCCAGGTTTGTCAAGCTTCCTATTGTTTCCTCACACATTTCTGTTGCTTTGGCAAAATCCAGGTTGCACAGGTACCTGGCTGCTCCATCCCATTGGCTTACAGCCAGAGAAATAGTTTATTTCTTAACAGTTCCAGCCCCCTTTCTGCACACCTCTCCCCCTACCAACATACATTTATCCAATCCCATCCGCCCACCCATCCTCACTTCTTTCCTACCTAATGAGCACTTTCATCTATTAGGTAGATTTAGAGTTTTGCCAAGCTTGCTTCTTAGTTCTAATCCACCTTCCCCACCCCCTTCCTTCCTCTCTCTCTTTTCAGGTTAATTTTTCTGATTATATGCAACGCATTGCAGCCATGTTAAGACATCAACTGAGTTTCCACTTGGAGGCTTGGAGGAAAGATTACCATTAAAACGTGACTTCCATCCACTCAGCTGAAATTACTATTGATTGCCAAAGAAAAATATTTGTGCTGTGAAGCTGGGAGCTATGATGTTGAACCATATTAACATAATGTTAGCATAGCTACGGGTGTTTAGTAGCACGCAATCAGATTTGAAGTGAACGTTGATTATAGATGGAGATTAATGTTCACATATTCATAGGAACACAATGAGAAGAGCAATTTCTTTTCTACTACAGATCAATGGTTTCCCCATTCAATTATACAGCTGTAATAATTGCATTATGCTGAAATATTTTTAATGGCTAATTTCTTTCCTTTTGTGTGTGTGTGTATGAGATCTTTTGTCAGTGATAGCTTCTGCTGCCCGAGGACAGCATAAGATGTTTTAATCACTGGTGTCGTTTTGCAAGCTTTGACCAAGCCAGTAATTTCCCCCTTCTCCCCTTCTTTGCTATCCTCTCTTATTATCATCCAGAATCACTTCCTGGTTGATTGAAACAGAGAGACTTGCCTCGAGTCTTTTTTTTTTTCCTTTTTTTTTTTTAACATCTTTATTGGAGTATAATTGCTTTACAATGGTGTGTTAGTTTCTGCTTTATAACAAAATGAATCAGTTATACATATATCCCCATATCTCTACCCTCTTTCATCTCCCTCCCTCCCACTCTCCCTATCCCACCCCTCTAGGTGGTCACAAAGCACCAAGCTGATCTCCCTGTGCTATGCGGTTGCTTCCCACTAGCTATCTATCTTACATCTGGTAGTATATATATGTCCATGTCACTCTCTCCCTTTGTCCCAGCTTACCCTTCCCCCTCCCCATATCCTCAAGTCCATTCTCTAGTAATTGCCTCGAGTCTTTTCTTCACTTGTTCTGAGAATGAAGACAAAACTAGAAATCTACAGGGCCATGGGATGCTCCATCCTTTCTGCACATTTGCTGGGGGAGAAGTTGATGAAGAGTCACAAACATGATGTATAGGATGACCCTCCCCCAAAGATTCTTGCTGTGTCTTTATAGATGCACATAAATAAATAATTTTGGAGCCATTCAGTGATTAAAAAGCAAATGAAAATGCTAGTGTCTTCACTACTCAAAGTGAACTCTGAGGACTGATGAAACATCGATGTTTATATTGTAAAGATATAATATCAATAACACAGAGATCAGCTCTGTTTCTAGAGATAGTGATGACCTCCTGCTTCCAGGACAGATCTCAGAGGAAGTCTGCCTGGTGTTTTCTTCTTTAGATGGGCACCGTCTTGTGGTAGAGTCGTGATATCCCTGCCTCATGCCCTTCTCAGCTGTTCTGAGGGTGAAGGCTGGGATTTCTCTCATTTGGTTTCTTGCATCCTTGTGCATTAAGCCTTGTTCAAACTTAGTTGAACAGAGTGTGGCACAGCAGAAAGAAAGCCAAATGCAAAGATCTGCCTGTAAATGGAGGCTCAAAGGGCACTGCCCACTTGTGCACCCTTTGGCTAGTCACTGACAATTCGTAACCTCAGTCTTTCCCCACTGCAAGGTAGAACACTTAACACCTAACTCACAAGGTCATGGTGAAGAAGAAATGAAACTGAACTTCAGCCACAGTGAGTGTAGCAGAGCTTCAGGTGGCCGGTACCTCATCTCTCAGCCCACCTGCGATTTCAGGTGCTGTTGCAGAGTCCAGTGCAGAAGACTCATGTTGACAGCACCTCGCCTTAAGTGCTTGATGAACTTCTTTCTGCTTTTCTGACTCAAGGTCTTTTTCAAAGTCTCTGGAGCCTACTCAGCCCTCTCCTGAAAGGGTAGGAGAATTAACACCCTCAGGAGCTATCCTTAGCCAGTGAGGAACTGAAGCAGGTGGATAAATGCCCCAATCTCCCAGAGGTCCCACAGACTTAAAATCTGAAACCATAGCAAACACTCTTATGTTGTCATTTCCTCTCTTCCTGACATGTACCCAGCTCCTTCAATCCTGTCTCCGGAGATCACTCTCCACATAAACTTCCTGCACCCAAACTCTTTCTAATTCTCTGCTCTCAGCAGGGGAATCCAAACTAAAGCAGTAAGTTTAGAGACTTACATAAGGCTTTGGAGACAGACTGACCTGGCTTACCTGTCTCTGTCACTCATCTACCATGTGATCTCAGGCAATAACTTCCCATCCTGAGCTTCTGTTTTCTCATCTGTAAAATGGGTATACTAATAAAATCTGTCTCAAAGGCTGAATGAGATCTTGCAGGCAAGCATTTAAATAATCTTATTTTCTATCATTAATATTTTTTATTAAAAGTGTCTAGCACAACATGAACACTCAATGAAGTGTGACTTCCTTTCTGTCTTTTATGCTTGAGACAAAATAGATCTGGGAATAATAATAACAATCAAAATGAACATTTTTCCCCCATGGTCTGCAATACTATATTTGCTGCTCTGCTATATATAAAGAAGCAAGGCTGGATACAGTTTTCATCATCAGGGGTGTTGTGAAGTCTTGGTCATCAATTTTATTCTCTAGAGCTTTCAAAAACACACCTCCAAGGAGAGAGAGGATTTTGTGCTCCCAGTGCCCTCTCCATGCGGTACAAGCTGTACAGGAAAAAAAATACTTCTGCTACTCAGTGATGAACAGGATATAAGAATGCTACCTGATCTATATATTTTTCAATCACTTACTGGCATTTTTGGAAAGCATGCAGACCTAGGGAACTGGTTCAGGGCAGGCAAACTAGGCTGTAGATAGCCGGGTTTGATGTGCTGTATTAGGTAGCGGCACGTGGCCCTCAGGAAAGATGCTTCTTTTCTGTGGCCCTACCGGAAGCCAGTATTTTATGTTATTTAGTTTCTTATTCCATTACTCAAAACAAAAAAAGCTTATGAAGTGGTTACTATGTGCTAAGCAATGTGCTCATTCCTGGAGATAGAATCTTGATCACATGGACTTACTTCCTGGTTTATTTGGTTCTTATTATATAGAGAAGGACAACTAAACACTCATATAAGTATATATAAGATTGCAACTCTGGTGATAAGAAGAAGTTCTCATAGGAGAAGAGAGAGCTTCAGAAGCTAGGAAGACCCTAAAGGATTGTGAAACATAAGCTAAGACCTGAACTAAGAACAGGAACTAACTGGGCTGGGCGAATAGCATGGCAGGGATGAAGAGGTCTTTCCAGTTAGAAGGATGTACATCCTTTGTTATAGTCTATCTCCCTTTATTTTTCTATATACTACTCTTTGCTACCATATAAATTATATGTCTATTCTTTATTTTTTGTCTCTTCCACTAGAATTTAAAGTCCTTGAAGGCAGGGGCTTTGTGTGTATGGACCATTTCTCTAGCTCCATATATGGATACATGTGCAACAGCCCTGGGGATTGAGGGAACATGGCAAACAGCATGCAGAGCTGAGCTCTCCCAAGCCCTAAGTCCTTTCCCGTGAGTCCTCTGCTTTTGGGAGGTTGGACATTGGGCCCCTTTACTCAACATTCAACACCGTCTGTGAGTTCATTTATTTAGCAGAAATGCCATCTTTGGCATGGGACACAGTGTGTTGGGAGTTTGATGGCCACAGTGGTTTACTCTCAGGACACGCTCTATCTCAAGGGGTCAGTTTAAGCCATGGAGATTCACTTCTCTTCCCAGGGACTGATGTGGAAGTAGGTCTGTGACTGGCTTTAACTGACACAAAGAGAAGGCTGATGGTGGGTTCTAGGAAGGCTACCTAATCCTTAAGAATACATCATAATAGATGGTCTTTTTCTTCATCTAAATGTTTTCATGTCCGGATGTAAACTCTCAAACTGTCTGGCCAGAGGGGAACCATTTTGAGGACAAAGATAGCAGAGCAGAACAATGGAAAGCACTTGGGTCTTTGGTGGAGTGGTTTAACCTCTGAATTAGCTAAACTTCAGGTCTTCCTACCTCTGGCTTATTCATTTAGTCCCATTGGGTTTTCTCCCACAGCTGAAAGTGTCCTTAAAACTCACCTTACCTGCTACTGACATCTGGTAAACTTGGCACTTCACTTTTCTTTATTTCCATCCTTCCTTCCCTCCTTCTTTTTCGTTTGTATTCAGGTGTGCACGACATTTACACCAGTGATGTTGTTGGCATCCTAAAGTGCACACATTCATACATGGTCCTTGCAGAGCGCACACACTTGCACACGTGCACACACACACACACACACACACACTGTTAGTGTAGTCCTAATCCTGGTTGGGCTGAGACTCCAGTAAGTATACATTTATACATCAGAGCATCTCATTCCTAGGAGCTGCCCACCTTAAGACCACCTTCCGGGTTAATCAAGTCGGCTTGGGGTCGTATTGCTTCAGCTCAACCTGAGGGGAGAAGTGTGGCTCTGGGCAAGTTACTGAGCCTTTCTTAGCTTCAGCTTTCTCATCTGGAAAATGGGGATAACAACAAGACCTAGCTCAAAGGGTTGGTGGGACATGTTAATCTATGGAAAGCACTTAGTATTGAGCCAAACACAGAGTAAGCACTCAATAAACTAAACACGTCCAGGGTAACTCAGGCAGAAGTTTCCCATTTTGCCTCCTGCCTCATTGTCTCTTTCTCATTGCTCTCCTCCTGGCCTTAGCTCCCTTGAATTGGGTCAAACGAATCTACAGAGGTTGTAACTCATGGTATTATTCCTCTCTATCAGAGTCAAAATGAGATATATAAATGTGTAAATTATATTTATAAATTTATAAATATAAATATAATATAAATAAATATAAATTTATAAAATTTACACATAAATGTGTAAATTACTTTGCCCTCTCAGTATCATCTAATACCCAAAATCTTTCTAATAGGGATCCATCTTTCAGTAAGTATGAACAAGAGAATGATATGTTTCCACATCAACTTGTGGACTGAGCCACAACATTCCTCTCTCTCTAAATTTCTATCTCTCTATCTATGTATGTAGATATAGATATAGTGTGTGTGTGTGTGTGTGTGTGTGTGTGTGTGTGTGTGTTCTTAGATTTCCTTGTTTGTAAGAATTAGGTAGATTTTCTTCTCTATGAAACATCCATCAAACAATAGCCTGTATCTGCAAAGGGGCACTGACAAAAATTACACAGGGAAGGGAGTGAGAAGATAAGGGGAGAAGCAGCAAATGAACAGGGTAAATGCTCTAGATTAGCAAAACATGCAACATGATCAATGCCTCATTAAAAATCTAAAACTCAGAAAAGAAGTATCCACAATTTCCTACATTTGTTTGTTCATTACATGTGGTTGATTTTTTTCCAAGAGAAGGAGATAAACAGAATACAAACCAGCCCTGGCCCCTGCCTCTACCATCTGCATTTATAACTCAGGCCATGGATGGTGAGCTCCAGGAGCAAGGCTCTACAGGGCCTAAAGAGTTAAAAGAATTACTTTTGATGCAAATACTGTTTTCCCCCCTCAAACCAGGAGATATAACAGAATCTTTAAAAGCTTGACTTGGGAATTGGACAGATTTGAGTTTGTTTCTAGATCCTGCTGTTTCCTCACTCTTTGATCTTTGACAAGTTACTTACACTTTCTGAGCTACTGTTTCCACATTTGTAAAACAGGGGTGCTAATTGTTCCTACTTTGTTCCTAGTCATTGTGAAAAGTAAGTGAGTTGGACTACCTTGCTCACAATCTAACATTTGGCAAATGCTAAATTATAACAACAAGAGCTCTGCAGGATCACCTGATGTGGTGCTCACTACCATTGTTTCTGCTCTACAGAGGAGGAAACTGAGGCACAGAAAAGTCAAGTAAACTTGTCCCAGATTATATATTCTGGTGAGAGATTGAGATTGAATTTGGAACAAGCCAGTCCGGTTCCAAAGTTCATCTTCCCAACCATGAGGCAGTCCCTCCTCTGCATTAAAGCATTAGAGAGGTGTTTTCTTTTTCTTTTTACCTAAAAGTTTAAAGATGAAATGCTTATAATGTAGGTTAGCCAGAAATTTCAGGAACTTTGTAGTCTGGCATTTCAGGCTTCTAACAATCTCATCTCAGTCTGTCTTGTTACTCTTACCCCTACTGAGATTCCCCAGAAGAACTTTCCCTGATTGTCTTTCAGCACAGGTAGTTCTAGCTTTTCTGAAACCAGGAATGAGGCAGAATGAGTTTAGCAGAATATGTCAGACCCACTGAAGAATTGCACAGTCCATAAGTCTAAGTCAAGTTCCTGCCCTATTGGCCCGGCTTCTTTCTAATGTGTAAGGACCCCTGCCTCTAATTAAATGCCAAAACAGCCTCTGGCCTCTCAGCGGCTCCACACTTCTTACCCCATGCCAGCTGGAGCCAGAGCCACAGTGGAGACAAGCCTGTTCAGTAAGGGCCATGCTCTAGGTCTCCTGTAGGGACAGTTCAAGAGCTTAGGTCATCAAGGTCAAACCAGAAGTCAGTGGGGTCAGTCCAAATACCAAATGGCAAGGGTACAGCTCTACATTGGAGTAACGGCAGGGGAAGACCAGAGGCACAGGTCATCAAGACAGAGAAGAAATGGAAGGCTGGCAACCTAGCCCATGGGGAAGACCTTGTGGTGACAAGGTATAGGCACAGAGTGGACCCACCACTCATGCTACACATATCGGGTTTGTTCCTATCACATGCTACATCACATTAAACCTGGTTTCTTGATGACATAAACATGCTAGCTAATAGAACTATCTAACCCTGCCCAGGATATCAGAATTTATGGCACTAGTGGCAGACGAGGTAGAAAGAGGGAGGCATGAGAAGGGTGCAGACATTTGGAGGTAGATAAACAATTTAATGTCCAGAGTTTAGTGGCATGAGGAATGCATATACTCTAGTGTAAAATGGTCATAACCTGAAAGGTGTCATTTCTTCTACAAAAGTCTTAGAGAACTTAATAGATCCATAAAACATCATTAATGATATTAGGATATTTGGGGACAGAGCCCTAACATTTTACTGGACTCCTAGTTGCAAGATAGATCCGAAATTTATATTTGATAAAATAGAATGCAGGAAATAAATCTCAGTTTCAGCTATCACTCTGGCAAAACTTCTCATTTAACTCAAAACAATGAGTTTCAATATTGCAGTTCCTATGTAATTTTAAGGTAGGGGTTGACAAACTTTTTCCGTACAGGGCTAGATCATAAATATTTTAGGCTTAGTACAGCTAAGCCTAGTACAGCTCATGATGTGAAACCCTTTTGATATGCTGTGCATCCTCCATATTAAGCTTCAAAGTTTTAAACACGAAAACCCGGAACTAGCCAAGCCCTTTTTTCTATACACCAAGCCATGTATGTTGAATGGACAGAGTATTATGTGTGATTTGAGTGATTTCCAAGGGTGCCTTTGTCTGTGTGATTTAAATCACAGGTTAAAACCAACTTCAATTTCAAGGCAAAGCCACTCTATTAAATGACTGCTCTGCACCAGGCCCCCAAGCCATGAGCTGTGGGGGTTACAAATCTATCTTTCCCCAAAGTGCCCTCAAGTACCAACAATATGGCAGGAGTGAAAAAGCATTGTGTTTCCTGGACTCTTTAGGTTTCAAGAGGCGGAGAGTAGCTGCAGTTGCTTCACGTAATGTGGAGTTGACTCTAAGGCAGGGTTTCTCAGCTTCGGCACTACTGACACTGTGGACCGGATGGCTCTTTGTTCTGGGAGCTGTCCTGTGCATTGGAGGGTGTTTAGTGACATGACACTAGATGCCCATGGCACCCTCTCCACCCTAGACCCAAAGCTGTCTCCGGACACTGCCTACTGTCTCCTGGGAACAAAATCCCACCCGGTTGAGAACCACTTTTCTGAGGTTACAAATGGGCCTGATGTGAACCAGGCATCTGAGCATGTAGCTGGACCTCAGGAACCCCAAGGAATAGTGAATGGCCAGGCCTCAGCAAGGGCAGGGACCTTGATGGAATTAGGCCTCATGGCTCTTGCCCTGGAAGGCCTTTGTGGAAGCCGGTGTTGACGACCTCCATAGAAGAGACTGTTGCTCTTGTTCCAGCTCTTTCTCTGGAATTTGCTCACCCCAGGGTACTCTCCCACCTCCTGGGTGGCCCCCTCACGTGCTGTCCTAGCACTTCTCTAATCATGGCTTCTACTCTCACAGTCTTTCACCTTGGCTTCCACTCCTGACTCCCTGTTGCTCATCCATTTTCAAATCTAAGTTTATAATAAGAAGAATCCTGTGGGTCTACTTCTTCCCATTTGGGATTTCTTGTGCCCAGTCTCTTGGAGGTCCTGAAACAGGCTTGGCTGTCCTTGGGGCAGGTGGACAGTGCTGGTCCCATCAGGCAGGATGGGTCAGAGTCCCGTGACACAGCTCCTTGGGGTTGCTCCATGTTATGGGATCACGGACCTGGCGTGGTGAGCACATGCTGAATGTCCAGTGAAATCGACCATGGAGATATGGAAAACGGAACAAGTCACTGAAGGAGGGGCACTCTGGGATGCTATATGCTCTACCAATACAATGTCCTTTAATCCTCCTAACAATCAGGTAGTGGCCATGCCCCACTGTACAGGTGAGGAATAAAGTTGAGGGGTTGAGTGAAGTGCCTAAATCCGCACACCTGGAGGAGGTAGATTTGAAATTCACGCTGTGCTCTTTGCATCAGGACTCTTCCTGTGGGGTTAGAATTCATACTTCCACTGGCTCCAGTAACCTAATCTCTGGACCAAATCTAATGCATAAGTTAGCCTGTAACAGTCTCAGGGAGGGAGGAGGTCAAGCTAAGGAAAATTATTAAGGGATGGCTAAAAGAGAAGAAATATCAAATTATAAACAAACTTCTTTCCACTGAAATCTTAGTGTCCATCCAGACCTCACTCCCTCTCCACAATCAGAATTCCTTGAGGACTCATCTTTATACAGATGTTGTTATCTGTGTGTCCCTGGTACAGAATTTGTGCTACTCTATTATGTTTAGTAGAAATGCCCCTCACTGTGGTATCAGACAGTCAAAAATAAACTAGTGTGTTTTCTATGACCTTATAGCTAATATATGCAAAATACCTGGAACACTGTAGGTGAGCAATAAATTATATCTCTTTCTTTCTCTCTGACTAAGCTGTGCAGTTCTTAAGACTATATTTATCCATTTCTTAATCTCCAAAACTTGGCACAGAGTAAGGAATAACGATAGCTAACATTAAATGAACACTTACCACATGCTGTGCGCTGGTCTAAGAGCCTGACGTGTATTGACTTCCTGAGTCTTTTTAACAACATTATACTAGATGCTCTTTTGGCTTTAATTTACAGGTGAGAAAACTGAGGGGCAAAGAGCTCCAACATCATAGATTTAGGAGATGGCAGGGCCAGGATTTGAACTTGGCCCAAAAGATTCCAAATCCAGTCTTATCAGCCTGTCTACTGTGCAGTTTCACAGCAGAAAGCCTCCTGGGTTGGCAAAGAGCCTATGCCCCTGCTGTCTTTCGAAATATTTATTCCCAGTAACCCTAGCTCTTTCTCCTCCGCCTTCTTTTAGAGATCGAGCCTGTTGCTGTTTGCCTGTGCGGCCGAGCCACGCACCCCTATCCATCATGCCTCTCTGGTTTGGAGGGGCTGCTGGGGCACGGCCCACTGAGCTGGGCAAGCAGCTCTCCTGCAGCTTTGGGAGCAGCAACATCAATCACAGCCCTCCTTCTCCATCTGGGCACTTGACATAAAGCCACCAGAACTCAGCCTTGGAGAAGCGACAACCGTAGGTTCCTGGGAGTTGGGGTGGCTTCTGCCCATGGGCCAGGGAGCCAGAGGGCCAGGGGGCGAGGGCTGGAAGACAGGTGGCTGTGCTGGGGGAAGAGAACCTTGATTGCTAAGCAACCATCTCAGCCAGAGGAACACTTTGATGTTATACTATTGTGTGCTTGAATTCTGCTCTGTAGAATCAGATCACTGCATTCAGCATAAACCCACCTCCTGGATCACAACACCCTCAAGCTGTGGGCCAGACTCCTTCTCTAGTCTCTCCCTGGCCACTCCTGAGCTTTACTCCCACCCTGCTGGACGGCTGTCCCTGTGCCCCACAAGATAACTTCCTGTCAAATGCTCCCCACCCCCTCCCTCTATTCACATGGGTGACTCTTGATAACCATCAAGTATCAACTGGAAAGTCACTTTTTTCCAGAAAGCCTTGTCTGGCTATGTCTTCAAGAGCCTTTGAATCTCCCCAATGGAAGAACAGATTGCACTAGAATGAACTATCCATTTGTGGGACTGTAAACCCCACAAGACTCTAAGTGAGGGCAGGGACTGTGTGTATGTTATTCATCATTGCAGCCTCAGGATCTGGCCAAGTTCATGGCCATAGGTGAGGCACAATTACTCCTTTTGGGGTACATGAACAATGGATGGTCCTTAGAATAACAGATAGTAACTTTTACTTGACCATCTGAGACGGCGGCCACATGGCATCCAGGGTGATGTCTTTGGAAGGTATAAGTGGAGCCATGTCATACCCCTATTCAGACCTTGTAATGGTTTTTATAAGCTCCTTAGCATGGCCTATGGCTGGTCCCCTGCTGACCCCTCTGTCCTCATTCTCTACCACTATCCCCAATTCACTACACTTGAGCCACGCTGGTCCTCTTTCTATTGCTCAAACACCAAACCTCTTTTCTGCCTCTTGGCCTCTCTGATGAATCAACAGAGATGATTGCTCTTCCATATGATCTTGGCATTGCTACGTCCTTTAGCAGGAATATTATCTCCACCACGAAGCCTCCCCTTATCATCCCTTCTCATTTGGTTCCGCCCTGCCCTCTGCTATCCTGCGCACTTTCTATCACATGACCTTGTTTTATTTTCTTTTCAGAAATTATAATCTGAAATAAACTTATTTATGCATTCTCTCCCTCTCTTTCTTTTTCTCTGTCATACATTCTTTTACTTGGATGTCAGCTTCCTGCAGGCAGAGCCTGTTATGCGTTAGAACAGTGTCTAACGGGGTTTAGAACAGTGTCTGGCACACAGTATATGCTCAATAAATATTTACTCGTTTAGTGTACCACCATGATCAATGTATTTGTTTGTTGTTCTAATTATGAGATTTGAATGGACTTGTTCTTGCTGTCTTACCACATCTTTATGATCCAAGGAGCTTATTGGAAGTACAGTACTACATAGGGAAAAGCACTTAGCAAAATGCTTGCTACATTGTTTGTGCTTAGTCTCTCTTCCAGGTCCCTTACTGTTCTAACCCTGGAAAGAACCACAAATCAAGTAGGGATTGAACCTAGATCCCAGGGTCCCGACTGCAAAGTGTTAACCACCTATCATAGTGTCTGGCACATGGAAGGGTCTCAGTAAATGCTATGATTGTGATTGTTATTATTGTTGTCATTATTACACCATGCTGCTAAGTAATGTCTGCCTTCCCCAGCCTGTACCCCTAAGGTAGGGATGGTGGCTTGTCCCGATAAATAACATGATGGCATGTGGAATGCTCAACAAAAATGAAAAGAAGCCGAGAAGGTAGGAAGCAAAGGCACAGTGTGATACACTTGGAGTACCGTGCAATTCAGGGACTCAACTGAAACAATGTGCAGATGTCACAGAGTCTTCTCATAGAAGGTTGGAAAGTCATGTACAAACTTTTCTCCCATTTTTAAACTGAGATTTTAAAAAATTTTATTTAATATTTCTATGCAGTCCCTCAAGATCTACCCCTTAGTTATAGGCTGTTTACTTTGCGTCCACTACTTAAGAAGGCCCAAATATGCAGCTTGCATGTTTCATCCCAGCAGAAGGTTCTGACCTGTCATTTTTTTTAAGGGCCAGACGTCATACAGGTGAAGTGTGAGGCTCCACAGCAGACACCATGCTGCATTCCAGAGCTTCTCAGAGCAGAGCCAGTGCCAGCAAATCTTGGCTGGATCCCTGTGCAAATACATCACTTCTGCCTTCTAGGAAGCCCTTCCCTATACTAATGCCTCATTAGCAAACTGAGTCCCCGCTATTCACCAAGGACCACGCTAGGCACTGTCTCTGATATTAGTTCATTTACATTCTGGCATCTACTCTATGGTATAACTGTCATTCATCCCATTATACTGTGGATAAATAAAATTTAATTATATGATGTATTGGAGTTTCTACTCTGTCCCAGGCATCATGTGAAACATCAACTTGCGTTGGGACTAAAATATAATAATTCAGTAGGAACCTATGAGGACCTTCCCTAAGTCAGGCATCTTTCTAGGTATGGGGATAAATAGGTGCAGGTAAACTCTTGGTCTTTAAGGGGCCTGGGCTCAGAGGGAATCACAGCCTGTGGAGGAGGGAACAGGCTGCAGAGAATATGTAAATAAGATGGTGACTGCATGATGGCACATTTAAAAACATAGATTGATATGTTCATTAATCCAAATTTGGGTTCATGTTAGTTTAAACAAGAATCTCCCCAAATCATTTTTTAAAAATGTTATCCTAGTGGTGGCTTCTAAAATTCCCCTGGAAGAACACATGTTCTGAGGCACCTTGCACAGTAGCTGACTCATAATTCATATTTAATAAATGCTGGTTCCCCCCCCCCCGTTCTGGATGAAGATGATGATGCTGATTCTACCCATGCCCTGTGGAATTCAGGCCTCTCTGGGCCTTCCAGACCGCATCACGGCTTTGGTCGATCTGTGGGAAGTAGGAGGAAGAATGAGTGTGGGACAGAACCAACTTCTTCCCGAGAGCCTTTGAAATCAAAGGATCACGCGATTTTGCTTTGGTAGTTTTACCCTCTACTGAATTTGATCTCTTCCAGGCTGATGCTTTCCAAAAACAGCAAACATGCCCCATTTTTAAGGAAGTGCTTATGTAGTCTTCCCTCACTAATGACTTTCTCAGATGGGTGAAGCCATAGCCTGTGGGCACAAAAGGTAAAGAAAACTAAACAATGAGTGGGACCTATACCTTGTTCCTGTACTTCTGAATGTTTTGATTTCCACCTTGGCAACCGTTGGGGAAATCCTACCCTTGCATTAGAAACCGTGCTCATGGTGAATTTAGAGGAGGAAAATATTTAAACTGAAGTTAAGGTAAGTAAAATCTTAGCAGTTAGTTTCTTTTCTTTTTGGAGGGGGGCCCTAGAGAAGGGGTTTGTGAGGATGAGTTTCATCATGAGTGATGGAGACAGTCTTTGCCCAGCTTCTGACTTTCATGCCTTCCTTAAAAGACTGAATCAAAAGAACCAACCCGAGTGACCTTTGAAACAATGAGAATCCAGAAGACCACTGCATTTTATATTTGGGAAAAAATTAAAATGCAAAAAATGAAATTAATTAAGTACTACGAAGTTTACTAATGATTCTCCAATAAGTTTTTAGGTGAAATTTATTTCAATTCAATGCCAGTGATTTAAATTGTAGCTAAATTTCCTCACATAATAAGAAGCCATTTAGACTCCTTCCACAGCCCCACAGGTTTGGTTACACCCGGATTTCTCAGTCTTTGCGCTAGTGACATTTGGGGTCAGATCATTCTTGGTGGTGAGGGGATATCTTGCGCATTTTAGGGTGTCTAGCAGCATCCCTGATTTCTACCCACTAGATGCCGATGGAAACTGCCCTCACCCTAGTTGTGACAACCAAAAATGTCTCCAGACATTGCCAAATGTCCATCGCGGTGGGGGGAGGGAAGTAAAATTAACCCAGATTCAGAACCACTAACATTTGATTTATCATCATTCAAAATGTTCAAGCCAAATATTTTCCCATTTTCCTGAGAGACAGAATAAAAAACATTACTTCCTTTACTACAAAGCCTATTACATGTGAACCAACTGCCCACTATTAAAATCCAATTTATTGTAGTCTTTACCAAGTGGTTCCTAAATAAATGTGTTATTCACTGAGGAGGAACACGTTTTTAAAATGCAGCTACTAACTGAAGGAACAGTTAGACATCTACAATGAACAATCGTTTCCTACTGATAATAATCTTTTTGTGTTACATACCCATTGATTATTAGAAGTTGGTATATTGAGATTTGAAAAGTAGAGCCTACCTCATGCCAAAGATGATGTGGTGGATTTGGTCTTGCCTCAGACCTCTCCCTGCCCCTCGTGTTCATGGATCACCAATAGCAGCTGCTAATACTAGGGGACAATTTATTCTGTGCCACGCACTGTGCTCAGAGCTTTAATAGCATCATCTCATGGAATCCTCCACTCAACCCTATAAGGTGACTATTATTAACCCCATTTCACAAGAATAATCTATGTCTCAAAAGGTCATTTAAGCAGTAAGTGGGTGAATAGAGATTCAAAGCCAGATCTGGATCTTACCCACTCTTAATTAGTATATGTCACAGCCACTTTTGTAATACATGTTAGCTGTTTCCCCACACTAGTAGATTCAGTTTTACTGTATATGTTTAATGCAGATGTTGAAAATTCCATCCGCATGCTCTTAAAAAATGGCCATGCACTGAGTTCTGAGAAAAATGATCTGAGTATCAGGAGTATTTTCTCTCTTGGTTCTGTCTGGGAGCAAAACTGTGAGCTTGTTCCACAGTGATGCCTTTGTTGTCAGACCAAACAATGACACCTATTAATCACATGAAGAGCAGGACCAAAAAACAAAGTTCTTTTTCCTGTGAACTGAGTCTTAAGGGTTTCATGGCTTGTATCTCTGGGCTGCCGGGCTTTAGGCCTTAGCTTAACAGGGCTGAGCCTCTCCTCTGGGGCTTCCACAGTTTACAGAAGTGCTGGGAAATGGCTGGGTATCTTGCATCTTTAATCACTGGAACCAAAGCAAAGAGGGAGGAGCCGAAGAAAGAAGCAGTGGGCATAAGAGTGAGACCGACTTCGATGGATGGGGTCCTAGGAGGCAGAACTGCAGACTGTACCCTCAGACAGTCTCTGTGGTCATGCAGACTTGGGCTTTATCACTTGGCTGAGCTGTGCTGCAGAGTCTGGCCTGGTCTTTACCAGAAGGAGCCCTGCAGATTAACCTCCTGGCTTCCTAATCAGGGTTGCATTAGTACATCATTTATCGCCTCTGAGGATGGGCCAGGGTCAGGCTGTCAGGGAACTGTGAAAGAAAACATGGTGCAGGAGGTGGAGAGCTACTTCTCTTCTGGCCTGAAAAGCATCACGATTCTTTCGTTCCTGTAAATAAGAACAATAATAAACAAATAAGCTCCTGGATCCTTCTAACATCTGCAGTTGCTGTCCCATTGGGACTGTGTGGGTGGAGAATTATTCCACCCATTGAAATGAGGCGGGGTCATTAGGAGGTTGACAGAGTTCAGGAGTCTTTCTTATGGCCTTTGAGATGGACCAGAAGCTCCCAATGTTCCCTTTCTTCTTATTAAATGGAGTTGTGATCGTAATGCATCCTTCTGAGCTCCTTTCTTCTTCTTTCTCTCTAACAACCTGAATTTGACACACTTCCCTTCCCCTTTAACCCTCACAAGCTAAAAATAATATCCTCTTGGAACCAGCCAAAAAGTGTCAGTTGGAGGAGTTTAATTAGCAAGAGTGGGCAGGAGACAGTTCTTGCCTTCCCCATTTGCTGCATTCTCTCCAGGGAGCCGGAACCAGCGAAACTGGAAAAATCCAGGTTCATGCGTGCACCAGACACAGAGGTTTCTTCCTCGCAGGGAGAGTCTGCCTCACAACCAAGCTGTTTCATCTCTGTAATAGGAGGTAGGGACACTGACGAGGGAAGTACTGGGGCTTCTGTGTGTTGGCACATAGGATTTTAAAGCAATGGGCTCTTAGACTAGATTTTTGGGTTTTGCATCCTGCCTCCCCATTTACTGGCTCTGTGACTTTGGGTAAACAACCTAAACTGCCTATGCCTTGGCTTCATCATCTGTGAAATGGGGATAATCATAGTAACCACCCATTAAGTTGGTCATGAGAATAAATGAGTCCAGTGGAGTGCTCAGAACACTACCTGGCACAGAGTGAGTGCCAAGTAGAGTGTTTGTAGCTAATATTATTAGTCGCTCGCCCTTTTTTGATTTTGGTGAAAAAAGCCTAGACCCATCCAGCTGACAAAATTTTGGCTGCTTCATCTTTTTATTGCTACCAATAAGAAGAGAAAAATTTAAATTGAATAATATTGAGATTAACGCCGAAGACAGAATTTTAACTAATTTGCATGGGTCTTGATTCATTTTTTTTTCATGGAATTCAGTGTATCCACAGAACTTTGACTTCTTGGACGTGGAAGGCTCTTAGAAATCCAGTCTCCCTCTCAAGATGTTCCTCGACACAGCAGCATCTCTGGCAAGAGGGGCTGGATGATCATGAAATACTCATGATGATAACGTTGAGACCTTGCAGAGTACATTACAATTTATAATTTTTTCTTAAAATCAAGCAATGTCCCAGTTCTGACCTTTAGTACCTCTTCAAGAGGTGTGTTAGGACCACACTGGCTGTGGGAAGAGACTCTATTGTCTATAGTTGTTGGCAGAGGTGGGGTTACAGGAACAGATTGGATATAGGGCTGGGCTCCTGAGGGTCACAGGGGACAATTCCAATCACTATGGCCATTGCAGGGTAATGAACATCAAACAGGTCTAGCTTTGGTGTTCAGAGTGCCCAACCAAATCATGAGGGACAAAGTCTGAGCAGACTCTAGGTTCATAGCTGTATGGTGCTGGTATCGAGTTCCAGGGAAGGCTATCTAGATCAAAGTGAGAACAAAGACAACAACTGGGTGTGGAATGAGGGCCAAGCTTTAGGCTACTAGGAGATTGCTTGTAAGAGCCAGATAGGAGGCAGACTCCTGTTCAAAAAGAATGAGCTCAATGCAATGCTCCAGTCTCAGTTGGTTGGGGATGCTGAGATATTTCATGTGAGCGTATTTGTGATGCAGTTTAGGGATAATCTGTGGTCCCTCAGGCACAGGGGCAGCTTGGGCCCCACTTGAGAAATATCAGCCCAGGTCTGAGCAGTAACTGCATCTCAAATTCCCTAGTGGGTAGAGAATTTACCCACAAGGCTTGTCGTCATGGAACCGCAGTCTTGTCAATATCACCATGCCCTCCCAAATCGGTAAAGTAGTAACTGTTGGCTCCGTTGTGCACACTTAGGGAAATGATCCCTGTACATAGAACTAGGAGAGGGAGCTGGGATTTGAAACTCTAGTTCCAAAATCCTATATCTACCCCCCTCCCCTCTGATCATCATATGGCCCATGACAGGGACTTCAACCCATCTTTTGGAAAACTCAGTCTTTAGCAAGTCTAGCCTTAATATAAACCTAGACCTCTTTTCATGTAACTTCTTTGTTAGTTTATTTATTTTTTTCCTGGAGATAAACATTGTCCACTTATATGTGACATATTTTGTACCTTTTTCTTCCCCCTTAAACTTTTTCCTTCCTCCCTTCACCCCAAAAGTTGGGGCTTAAAACAACACCATTTCTTATTGCTCTTGAGTATAAGGATTATCTGAACATCCCTGATTCTGTGGGCCAGACTCGACTGACATTGGTTGGGTCTTATTTTTGTGTCTGAGGTCAGCCAGCAGGTTGGCAGGGCGCTGGCTGGTCTTAGATGGCCTTGACTGGGATGGACAGAATGTTGGGACTTTCTCCGTGGTCTCTCATCCTCCATTAAGCTAGCCTTGGCTTGTTCCCACTGCAGTCACAGAAGTCCAAAAGAGAAAGCAGAAGTCCATAGGATCTTTTGAAGATAGGTGCAGAAATGGTACATTATTTCCTCTGCTGCATTCTATTTAGCAAAGGAAATCACAAAGCCAGCCTGGATTCAAGGGTTTTGGAAATGGACTCTGCTTCTTAAAGGAAATAGTCGCAAGATCATATTGCAAGGAACATGGATATAGGAAGGAGAATAATTTCAACCATTAGAAAAATAATCTACAATCCCTTCCTTCTTCTCTGTTAATAATTCATTAATTAGTCTAATAAAGTAAAAACACTGAGTTACACACCAAGGAATCAATGCTAGAAAAGAAAATACATAGTTCTAGCCCTCTTGCACTTTACATTTTAGTGGGGAAGAGAAAGATTAATAAAATTATCTCACTAGCACATATGAATTTACAGGTATACCTAGTGCTACCCAGGAGAGGTATAGAGTGCCATGAGAGATTAAACAATGGAAGTTGATCTAGTCTCAAGAGGTAGGGAGCACAGAGGAGGATTTTTCCCAAAAAGTGATGATTGAGGTGAGATATGAAAGCTAGGCAAAGCTCAGGGTAAGTGAACAGCATGAGTGAACACCTGGGGTCAAGTTCTAGACAGGAAGGTAGTCCAGTGTGGCTAAAGTCAGGAAGGAAGGGAAAGAGAATATGATCCTTGATGATGCTGGAGAGGTCAGCTGTGGACAGACCTTGTAGGCCATGATGAGAGATTTACTCATTATGATAAAAACAATGGAAAATCACTGAATTGTTTTGAGCAGTGTAGATGGGTAGAAATGGGGTGACATGATCATTAAATATTATGTCGCTAAAGCTAGAGCAGAAGGAGATGGAAAGGGAACTTATCTGAGATTGAACAGTTGCTGGAGAAGACAGATATATTTGCCAGTTTACAAAATGTTTTGGAGACTTGGAAGATGGATTGAAGGTTGTATATTACAGGAATGTGAATCAGCCACTAAGAAGGGCTCTGGACATCTTTCCCAACCCAACATCATCATTCTGTACTAAAAATACATTGCTGCATTTATTTTGCTAATATTTTATTTAAAAATCTGGAGTCTGTGGTTAAGAGCAGAGGATCTGATACTAGACTGTCTAGATTCACTTTGGAACTACAGAATGACCTATCTGTGTAACCCTGGGTAAGTTAGTCACCATTTTTCTGCCAAAGTTTCCTCATCTGTAACATGGGAACAATCATATTCCTTATCTCATGGATTTGTTACGAGGAGAGTTTATACATGAAAACCACTTTTAAAAGTCCCATAATAACTTGAAGCCATTATTGTTATCAGTATTATTTTTATTATTTCTTATGTTTCTTTTGTCCATTTTTTGGTTTTGAAGTTATCTGTCTTATAAAAGGATTTTAAAGAGTGTTTCCTCAGTTTTTTGAAAAATGTGATCTTCTGTGACTGGGACAGTTATATAATATATGGATTAGCTATTCTTTAAAGGATAGTCATCTCTAAAATCAACTGAAGGGACTTCCATGGTGGTGCAGTGGTTAAGAATCCACCTGCCAATGCAGGGGACATGGGTTTGAGACCTGGTCCGGGAGGATCCCACATGCGGCAGAGCAACTAAGCCCATGTGCCACAACTACTGAGCCTGCACTCTAGAGTCTGCGAGCCACAACTATTGAGCTCGCATGCCACAACTACTGAAGCCTGTGTGCCTAGAGCTCGTGCTCCGCAGCAAGAGAAGCCACCAAAATGAGAAGCCTGTGCACGGCAAGGAAGAGTAGCCCCCACTCACTGCAACTAAAGAAAGCCTGCACACAGCAACAAAGACCCAACACAGCCAAAAATAAATAAATAAATTTATTTAAAAAAAATCTACTGAAGTTTGTATTTATTTTAATTATGTTTGAAAAGAAGTCCATTTCACATAACTTTACGAGATTATTGGAATAAAATTGTCCATTATGTTCTTCTAAAATTTCTGCCATGCCTGTATTTATGTCTCTTTATCTTTTTTAATCTGTTCATTTGTGCCTTAACATTTTTTTATGCTTCATTAGTCCTGACAGATCTTTGTCTACTTTATTGATCATTCAGAAAATTAGTTTTTAGTTCTGTTGATCTTGTTTGGTTTTTCTATTTCATTAACTTCTCCTCTGATCATTGATTTCCAACTTCCTACTTTCTTTGGCTTTAATATACCTTTTTTTTCTTAATTGGTTGTATTGAACACTTAGCCCATTAAGTTTTCTCCTTTCTTTCTTTCTTTCTGTCTTTCTTTTTTTCTCTCTCCCTTTCTCTCTCTCTCCCTTCCTTCCTTCTTTCCTTCCTTCCTTCCTTCCTTCCTTCCTTTCTTTCTTCTTTCTTTCCTTTCTTTCTCCCTCCCTTCCTTCCTCACTCCCTTCCTTCATTCCTTCCTTTCTTCCTTCCTCCCTTCCTTCCTTCCTAATATTTGTGTTCAAAGCTCTCCATTTGCCTCTAACCCTACTCCAGCTACTTTGCACAGATTTTATCTGTGCTACCTTCATTGTCATTCAATTTAAATATTTTGCAATTTCCATTTTTTATTTCTTCTTTTCCTCTTTTTTAGACCATTAAAACATTTTTACAGATGTATGTGGATTGTTTTAGTTGTTATTTTATCATATATTTCTCATTTAATTATACTTTTATCACAGAAAGTGAATTTATAGTACTGGTTATTTTTGGTGTTTTGTGTGTTTTGTTGTAACATATTTTTTGTAAATGTCCTATGTGTTTTTGAAATGATTTCTATTCTCCACCTTCCATTTTATCACTTCTCTCTTAGGCTGCATCTGATTCCTCTTTAATCCATTTATTCACTTTTTAAAAATATCTAATGAACAACTTACTTTTTATGTCCAGAAATTCTAGTTGGTTGTCTTTAAAATTCACTTGTTCTTTTTCATAGGGTTCTGTTATTTAAAAATTATATCTAATGTATATTAAATTTTGTGTTTAAATATTTACACATTATTTTATTAGTTCTTGGGTTGCTAAGTTTTATTTTTGTTGGGTCATCAGGACCTTTGGATCTCATGGATCTTTTCTTTGCTGCTTCATTCTTTTTGACATTGAGCTCATCTTCAGAAGGGATGAACTATTCTGTGGAAGTTCTGCATGTCTTGCCTAGTGAAACTGTTGCTACCGTATGATTTCAAGATTGCTTATAATGAGGGTCCTCAGTAGAAAGCTCAGGGATTTTAATGACTGTGAAGCAGTTTTTAGGTTAGTTTCTGGACCTACTGTTAATGCACTATTCATCTAGTTTAAAGTTGGGCCACATATTTATTCCTGGTGTGAGTTTGGAGTTTTTCTTTTTTTTGCCAGTGACTTTTCTTTTCCTTGATCCAAAGCGCTAGACATAAGACTAATTTGTTTTGGGCTGATGGACAGAGCATTTATAATCCGTGAGGAGGAGGTGGGATTTGAATTATAGCTGCTCCACATGCTATTGTCTGGCTGGGCATTAGATCCTCAGCACCCAACTCTTAGAATTCAGGCCTCCTCTAATACCTGAATGTTGTTACTGAATCACGTTCAGATTATTACTCTGGCATTGATTTCATTTTCCCCTCTTGCACATGGAGATCTCTCTTGGCTTATTTTGGTTTATTCAATTTTTACCACTTCATCCAGAATTTCTATGGGCTTAAAGTATGAAGTGGACAAAGTATGTGGGTTTAATTGTCATGTTGCAAAAAGTCAGCTTTGGATGTTTCCACAGTAATATTTACTGCAAGAAAACAAAACAAAACAAAACAAAAACCATTTTCACTAGAGTTCTAAAGTAAATAAGCTATGACCAATGTGTTGGACCCAGCTTGTACTGACTTTCCAAGGGCTTATTGTTAAAATTTTAGGAATGTCACCAGCCGGTTTTTAAACAGCCTTTGTTTAAAATTAAATTATATAAACTTATAATTAAATAAATTATTTTTAAAAACCAGAAGTAATACTCAAGACTCATTACTATCTAATTAGTTTGCTAGATTTTACCATTATCTGTGATCTTGAGATTATTTATGTCTATTGTTTCTTTACAGTGTAGATATTATATAATGTAATATAATGACATGCTCCTTAACATTTCTTCCCAAGTCTGCATTCAGGGACATCATGTTCATAGCTTGAAGTCAGCCATGGTGGGATTATGCACCCCAGGAAAATCGGCAAATGCTAAAGTCAGGTCAGAACTCAGGGAATAGAGCATCTAACAGTATCTTTTGGAAAAAAAGATCAATGATAAAATCAAGGCAATCATAGAATAAATAACAAATATTGAATATAGTCAAAGAATAGTCAACAAATGTATAATAGCAGTTCCTGAAGAGGAAAAACAAGAAAAAACTTTCCTAAAAATTAAAACATATGGTATATCTTACAATAAAATTTGCAATACAAAATTAAAACTACATATTGAAAAGGTACAGCACATATCTGGAAAAACTGACTCAGAAGAGCCAACACTAATATTCCAGTAAAATTACTGGACTTGAAAGAAAAATAAACAATCCTTCTGGCATCTAGGCAAAAACACAAAGACTTATAGCAAAAATGATATTAGACTGGCATCACACTTTTCAACTGCAATGCTTTATGCCAGAAACAAAGATATGGACTAACATATTTAAGACACTCAGGAAAAAAAATGAGCCAAGGATTTTGTATCCATCGAAACTAAATCTCACATGTAAATTATTTCACTTTATGTGTCATACTCTTAATATCTTTCAGCTTGTTTAGGAATAATTTGTCTTTTGTTGTGTGTATGTCCTTTATGTGTATTTGTTTTCTATTGGGAGCTAGTCCTTATGCTTTTTAAGATCTTGCCCATTTTATGTGAAATTATTACTTCTTTTGAACTTTTAGAGGAAGTCATGGTTCGTTATAGTTTTTCTAACTTCACCAAGCTCCATTTCTGTTGTGACAAAATATGTCAGCTTGATTTCTAACATCTATCCCTTGGCCCTGTTCATCTCCTCTACTTTTATATGAAACTTGCATTTTCTTCATCTCAATTGTCCGTGCTCTGATCAATGAGGATTCTGTCCCAGAAACTCTTCATCACTGTGCTCATTTGTCTTCAAGGGGAGGTTGGCTAGTTTTGAGAGTTTACAGTGCCCAGAATTCTTCAGACCTTACCTGCAGACGTTACCTCATACCTCTTAACACTCACTCACTATTGGGTTGGCAAAACCCATAGTTCACTGTACTTTACAGTGAGTCTCTGGTGGCCATTTTGGTTTTTCTCTTCTCTGCTTTGTCAGATGTTCTATTTCTTTCCTCTGCTTCTTCCCACACTGATGTTGGTACTACTTAGGTTGTGTAGCTGTCTGTGTTTTGACCAATCCAGTTAAATTTTGTATTGAATGGGGATACCTGGTCATCTGGTTTGGTTATATATGATTGTTAGAGGCTTAGGTTTTTATTATGTAGCTTTTCTGTCAGGTTTTGTGTGGGATTCACATAGGTTAAAAAATTATGCCACTGTCACCACCAGCTTCTCAGACTTCACTGGGACATCATATTAATTAATTATAAATAATTCCAATAATAGCAATAATTAAATAATATGTAAATACTAATGTTTAACAACATCTATACAATTTGAAGACACTTTAAAATGTTAATGTCTTTATTACATTTCTTAGAAAACTTAGAAGATCACTGTCAACATGATTTTAAAATCTATCTTAAAGTAGGAGCCACTATCATAATTAATAGTGAAAGATTAAAATCACTTTCATATATAATCAGGAGCATTATAGCTATTTCTGTTGTTGATAAAACTAGTAGTAATATTAAAAGATGTGTTAATTTCAACTTTAATGAACACAGGAATACAGTTCTATGATTAATTACAAGTTTAACCCCTAATGCCGCCTAATAGTGCGAAATGTAATACATTTGTTCCTCATCCTCCTCTGGTTTCCTTCAAGCTAAAAAAGTCAGAGAAGAAAGGTGGAGGTGTGCCATTATCAGCTAATAAGTGCTGGGAAATGCCAGAATTTACACTCTAAGCTTTATTCTAGAAATTCAATTTAAAAAATATTAACTTGTGCCTGATTTGGAGCCCATTTTGATGTCTGGTTTTGTTCTGGTTCCACAGTTTCAGAAAATAGAGACAGTTGTTAAGAGTAGTTGTTTATTTTTATTTCAGGAAATAAAAATAAATAAAAAGGTCATGATGCTCTAGAGCACATTTGCAGAGTTATGTTTTAAGTACTAAAATAGTTCCAAATGTATCTTAAGGAAAGATTCATTAAGAGCTTAAAATATAAATGTTTTAATAATGCTAAAGAGTGACTAAAAAAATTGTTAGTTCCATATGAGAATCAATGAAGGCAAAACATTTCTTAATTAATATGGGCAAAAATGTTTGACCACCTTTTCTTGCTTCCCCTCACAGGCAGAGGCTTGGAATGCTGCCTGCTGACATGCCACTCCAAGTGTGTACTCTGATCTGTTGTCAGAATGTTGGCTTACAGGTCAGAGAGAGATTTGCCATTTACTGAAGCGTACACGGAGTACTTATTCACACAATTTTTTCCACCCCTGTTTCCTTCTGCCAAAATGCCATATCAGAAATAGATGAAAGGACAGAAAATGTTAAACTTGAGGAACAGAAGACACAAGAAAAGGATAAGAGGGCATGAGCTCTGTATTCAATTAATTGAAAGCTTGTTATAGGGAAAGAAAGTTGTTTGGCATTATTTCAGACAGAACAACTACCACAAATGGACAAAAGTTATAGAGGAGTGAATTTCAGCTCAAATATTGAGGAAGAGAGCCTCTCTACTTTACAAACTTTGTATGCTCCACCTTCCTTTCCCACCCAGGTTTATTCCCAGAAGCCTGTTCTTCTTCCATGAAAGAACTCTCCCACAAATTTATATTCTCCTTCCCCTGAAATTTCCCTTTTAGCAATGGAGGTATTGCCTGCACTAAAGGGATGAATCCATATTTCATTTTAAAGTATGGAGGGCTTTACATCAAAGATAGTATCAAATGCAATGAAGTCACTTTCATATCAGATTTATTATACCAAGATGTAATTATATTGTACTTGGCTTTATTGTGAGCTAGTGAAAGAAAAAATGACTGAAGGACAAAACTTCTTCAAAACAAATAGAAGCACCTTGGTCCTAAGAGTCAACCAGACTAATTACTTGTAAGCACAAATAACTTGCCTTCAAGGGTAACCTCAGAGTCAGACTGGATACAGCTACTGAGGAGGCTTAGGAGGATGGGAGGCCAGGAGCAGATACTGTTTCAATGGGTTCCATCCAGGCATTTGGAGACACGCAATCCTCACTTGGTCATCTGATCAGTTTGGCTCTAACATCTTCAGAATTAAAAAAAAAAAAGTACATACATTTTTAAAGCCGTGGATGGATCTCTTTCTTGGGTCAAATGTTCTGGCTCTCCACTGCCAGGCATCCTGAAGGGCAGATTCCTCTAATTGGCAGGGCTTCTGCTCAGCTGTCATGTCTCCATGCAGTCTGGGTTGTGGCCAGGGGAAGTGGAGAGCTGGAAGGTTCTGGTGGAATGGGCTCTCAGAAACTAGGTCAATTCAGCCCAAAATGACATTATTGCTCAAAGATAATGAGGAGTCATGGAGCAATTGCCAAAGCTCTTCGTTTGCATTGATGTTGTGGACACATGTCTAGGAAATCGGAGAAGTGTAGGCTGGCTTCAGCACCAACAGAATGCCTTATCCATAACTTAGACCCTTTCTCTTCTTCATTGGTCTTCTATGGATCTGGACCTTTGCCCCAGGGTGATAAACTTGGAAACACAGCCTAAGTCTGTGTTCACGCACCTCCATGGTCCAGATCAATAGGAATTACAGCATTTAGTCCACCTTGTATGTTCAGTCCTTAACAATGCCAGTAGAACCCAGCATTTGTGGAGCCAATATTTTTTTAAGGAAAGAAAGAGAAAGAAAGAAAAAGAAAAAAGAAAGGGAGGGAGAGGGAAGAAGAGCTTTCCCATGAAAGAGGAAGGAAGGGAGAGGGAGAAAGGGAGAGGAAGAGAGAGAGGGAAAGTGATAGACATAGTCCATTCCACTCAGTGATCTCTAAGGCTGCCTTCTTATCATCCTTTGAATTCCTCATATTCATTCCTGTTGTAGGAGAGAACAATCCAGAGGAGAGTGTAGGGGGAGAGCTGAGATTAGTTAGCATGGATTGATCACTTTTGGTGGGACAAGGCAGTTCTGTGTAGCCAAAGGGGAGTAGAGAGAAATTAAAAGGTCAAGTTCACTAGCCAAAGTTTTCAGTTGGGTCAAAGAGCTCAGACTGGTTCTCAGTGTTCAAGAATTAGAAGACTGTGGGAGGTCGAAAGTATAAAGTCAGATCAGCTTGTTGAGAAGGGAGCTAAATATAGGCTAGAGTCAGAAAGTCTTGAGTTCAAAACTGACTCCAATATCTATGGCATGCCAACATTTTGAGCAAGTTACTTTTAATGCCAGTCCTCATTATAAACTGGAGATAAAAAAGAATACCTACACCGTGAGGTCTTTGACTTTTCACATTTCATCCTTTTGTTTGATTTTCTTTCTTCTTTTCTTTCACTGTCTTTTCTTGCCTGTCCTGCCCAGAAACTACTACTGTTCAGCTTTCAGCTTCATGTTAGCCCACTTATCAGACATCTTTGAATCTAGAAATTATATTACAAGCATGTCTTTACCTAGTCCTCAAGAATATTAAAAGTTGACTTTTCCTTCTGCTGGACTACAACATGCTGGTCAACATCTCTTTGAGAACAACTAGGACAGCTAGAGTGTTTTTAAAATCTGAAGAACTGCAATGCAATTCCAGAGAAGAAAGAAACTCAGAGAAGCATAGCTCTCTGAACTACCTGAATAGGTAGCCGTGAGGCTGATAAACAGCTGAGCTTTTTATAGCCTCATGGAACTGTAGGAACACAATTTGGAATCCAGGGCTGTCAAGGATAGGAAGCTCCAATAACCCCCCATCATGGTCTGGTTTGGGATTTGGAAGGGCTATATCTGGAAGTAAGAGTAAACCATTAAAAAATAAAGATTCAGTCCTTGTACAGATTAAAGTCTAGCTTTGAATGTTCTCAATGCCTTGAACTAGAGTAATATAACTTCAGCAGAAACCCTCTTACATTTCACTGGTCAGAACTGGGACACATGCCAGACCAATCTCAGGCAAAGTGGAACAGGATTTCCATGTTTGGTTTTGACAAAATGTGGTTCTGTTTGCAAGAAAGAAGAGTTAATGGCTAATTGTAAGCAACCAATAGATTATGTCATCATCATCATATCAGATATCATTTACAGATCTTTACTATATGCCAGGCACTTCTGTAAGCAATCAACATGCAGACCCATTTAATTCTCATAACCACCCTATGAGGGAGTCTCTCTATTTAACAGAAGGGGAAACTAAGGAACAGGAATGCTAACATACCATAGGTAGGAAGTAGCAGAGGCAAGATTTGAACCCAGGTCATTGCCCTGATTTATTAAGCATTCACTATGCACTATTAATTATTCTGGATACTGGAATTGTACAGTCTCTTTCCTCCAGGAGCTCAGAGTTCAATTATCCAGGAAGAATGAAAAGAAGATGAGCCAATTTACTTTAGAAGGGTCTTACCTCATGTTGATGGCCCCACCTTGAAAAAGTAACCCTGTGTGCTTTGAAGCATACATTAAAAGCTTCTCTTGATCTTATGGGAATGTTTCCTGATAATTTCCATTGTCCTGACTCCATTGTGGTCAATTTCCACTACATGAGCCCCCATGTCTAAATACCCCCTGGTGTGTTTGCCCAAGAGTTTTGGGGTGG
This sequence comes from Lagenorhynchus albirostris, assembly GCF_949774975.1. Classification (NCBI taxonomy): domain Eukaryota; kingdom Metazoa; phylum Chordata; class Mammalia; order Artiodactyla; family Delphinidae; genus Lagenorhynchus; species Lagenorhynchus albirostris. Next base: position 19,734,960 of record NC_083109.1, read on the forward strand.
GGAGAGCTTTCCCATGAAAAAGATACTGCTCCTTGTGCTTTAAGAGCTCTGTTCACCTCTTTGGAAATACTGATAACAGTATAAGTGTGGCCTTAGGAATGCATATATATTTTTTCTTTCTTACAGTATTGTACTGGGCCGAGATCACTGTAGACTCACATATATATTTTTTAAATTTTAGTTACTAATTTTTTGAGGACTTGTTTTGTCCCTAATAACCCATTGTGCATTCTATAAAGGTAATTTTATTTAAAACAGTCCTAAGAAGTATGTATTATTTGCTCCATTGCACAGATGTAAAAAAAAAAAAACTTTAGAATGCATCTTATAAAATCTAATATTGCCTCATTATGAGCAGATTAATAAATTATCTAGGTCAGGGATATAAAGGAGAGGCAGGGTCTTGAAGTTTTACTATCTACACTAAAGTAGTTTATGTGAACTAATTCCCCAAGAAGCCCTGGGGTAGAGCTTGCCATCTCTAGCTTGGGGAACACAGTGAAGGCTCCTGGGCTTTAATTGTGATGTAGTTGAGATCTTTTGGAGGGGCACTAATTCAAATCGTTTCTTTAGAGTGGTTATTTACCCTGGCCTGACTTTTCCATTTTAGCCTCTCTCCACTGAAGAGTCCACTGGGCTGGCTTCAGCCTTAGAGCAGATGCACCAACATGTAGCTCTTCTCTTGGCACGTGTGTTCTCTACCTCATGGGTTATTTAACTGTGGCTACTCTTTTCATTAATAACTGTTCACACTTCACAGTGGTACTTGTTGAGCTTGGCAAAAGCCATCCATTCTACACATTTTTTTGTTTCTGATCCCAGGGCAAATTGTCATATCTGACAATGTTTTTGGTATGGAGCAGCAGCTAGTGAAGAACAGTTAATTAAATAGGCTAAGTTGTTATAGTGGGAACAGGGATAAAAATATTGGTACGCCGCTAACCTTTTGCTTTTGGAAGGATAGTAGCTGGTTGACCCAGATACAATTAAATATAAACGGAATGTTGGAAGAAATGGAAATATAGATTCTCCAACAGCTCTCTTCACCCTCAAACAAACATTATCATTAGAGGAAGGAAGACACCTCTAGGTACAATGTCCCATCTTCAGTGGCTCTCGTTTGTGAACACATCATCGGCACTGTGACCACTTCCCTGCTTCTGGGGAGGCACAGTCAAAGCCAGACTTAGATTCACTTTGTCCTCATCCTATTCAGCTACTAGTGCTAGAGGAAGGGCTGGCCCCAGGGAGGGCAGCACAGTTAAGCCTCACACCCTCCATCACAGGGCCAGCATCACACATTTGCAAGCTTTCAAAGTACCACTTAATAGGACCTTCGAACCAGCTGAAGAGAAAGTGCTGCTAAACTGCTTGGTTGGCAGAGCTGAGTTTATACAGATGGGAGAGTCAGCAGAGACCACAGAACAGATACCAGCAACCAAGCCCTTTCACGCTTCTGAAAAAAGAGAAAGGAATGGCAGAGGCGGGCCAAAGCAAACAGGCTTTGGAAAACTTGAAGCTGTGGGCTGGAATTTTCAGCTGTTCCTATTCTCTTCACACTCTTTTTTAGGGAGCTTGCTCCACTCAGAAAAGCAGAGACTTTCTACATTTACACTTCTTGGGTTCAGCCTCCTACAGAAAAAAGGGGCAGTTCGTTCTCAATCACAAAACAAGCATCGTTTCCAACATCATCAGCACAGTGTTCCTAGAGTCTGGGCTTTTTGTGGGGGATTAAAAGGTGCCATTTTTTCCCAGAGAAGTCTATGCTGTTGGGATTCCCTCAGCTTGTCTTTCTGTGGCTTGCTCTCCATCTTAGTCTTTATTTTCTCTTCTCTCTCTCTCTCTTTCTCTTTTCTACTCTTCCAGGAAAGAAAGCCATTTTCTTTTCCTTTCCCCAGAGTATGCTGAAACATAAAACTTCCTCACAATCTGCTACCTCACACAAATGCCCTTCAGTTTCATCTAAAGCATTTTGGGTGCTTATCGAAATGTATTATAAAGTAAACACAGATGTTGTTGCTGCACTGGGGATGTGTGATATTTCTAGTTCCAACTCCAGAAGGACTAAAGACAATATGTGGAGACAAGAATTAAAGAGAAGTTTAGCCTAAGTGGCTGTGAAATAGTCAGTAGCCATCCCCAGTGTGGTCACATAGAGTTTATAGAGGGTGGTTCGGAGAAACTTTCCTGTGGGCTGGCATCAGAGAAGCCAGCAGAATGGCTTCAGCCAGGATGCTCTGTTAGGAAAAGAAAGAAAACTATGTACCCACGAGACAGCCCATACTGTAACCATCTTAGCTCTGGATGGGTTGGAAAATGGCTGTCAAATCCTTTTGACTGGTTACCCAGGTCACCCAGCTAGTTTACCAGAATGTGTGGATATGTGTCTGTGAGGAAAAACTGCAACTGTGTTTAAAAAACAGTTCCATCTGTTCATATGAATTTAAAATGCTTAGATGGAGGGGAAAAAAGAAGAGCAAACACAAGAATCAGACCCTTGAGGAAATAGATCATCTCAATTCAAGTTGGTAAAAAAGACATACAGATCAGTGAACAAAGAACCCACAGAAATTAGGAACAACTGCTATAAGAGGGAGAGGAAAATAGCAGGGGTAGAGTCAATGGATGTGTACCATGAGGACCTTCTCTTGACTATGGGAGACCTCCAATGGCTGGTACTCTGAAATGCGGGCACGGTTGGTTTTCTGTTTATGAGAAATGAGGTTGAGCCTAAGAAAACTTGTTAGAAAGTACTGGCATCTGGACAGCTTTGGATATAAAGAAGAGAAAATCCTTCCTGGAGCTGGCAGAATAAAAAGGTAATAAAAGTCATCGTGGTGTCTGCACCAGGGTAAAGAAGGAGTTCAAAGAGGTACACTTGAATGGACAGTTTGCTTTCAAAGGTTTGAAAACACTTTGAGAAGCAATCAAACAAGATAATAATATCCACCCTATTTTAATAGACCAAGGTTGAGAGCAGAGGAGCAGAGGGTATGATTAAGGTAGGATATATGTGAACAATGACATTTCCCAAGAGTTAAGTCTCCATTTGTTATCTCTTGATAAAAAGTGTCTGGTGAGGTATGTGTAGGTTCCATTGCCAGACAAGGAATGGTAGTGCCAAAGTCAAATAGGGCAGGTGATCCTTGGCCTGGCTCATGCTCTTCTATCTACTAAGGGAAACATAACCTGGAAAACTTCTATCCGTAGTAAGACGTTCTCAAAAGTCTGTTATTTTGTAATTGACCAAGATCTGGAAAACCAAGCATAATTCATAATTATATCCCCAACTTTTCTTCAACATGGCATCTTGATAAATTAGATAATATTGCTAAATCTTAGTTTCTCTACAGGAAAGCTGAGAGTATTGTAGAGTATTGTCAAAGTTATTCAGAATCAAGACAACTGTGCCAAACACAGCTTTCCATGTACCCCCATAAATACAATAGAGGTTAAGTGGCCATGTCCCAGTTGAATGAGAAGAGTGGTGAGGCAGCCAGGGTTCTGTTGGCTTATCCTCTTAACCAGCCGCTTGCCAGGTGCTGATGTCCTAGGGCTGTTCAGGAAAGAGGGTCAACACCGCTGGACTTGACCATTCTAAAGCTTTTTATACTACCTTCTTTAACCTCAGATTATTAGAGTTAAACCAAAAGAAGTGAAACTTTTAAATAAATCACATAAAAAGTCTGAATCAATCTTTGACCTTACACTTTTAGGGTAGCTCTCACCTTATCCTGATCTTTTCTAGCTCACAGGTGAGGGGGCTTCGAGGGGAGGTCTGTGGGCTACTGTCTCTCATTTTCCATCAGTTCTTCCAGTATTACCACCTGCAATCATCACATTATGTAACATATAAACAAAATGCAGAATTTTGGATAGTATTATACAAACACAATATAAAGATAAATACAAATAGGTGGTTTTTATTTATTTACTTCTTCCTCCTTCACTAGAATGCCAGCTCATGAGAACAGTGACATTTTGTCCAGTTTGTTCACTTCTGTATCTCCAGTATCCAGAATAATGTCTGCATTTAGTAGGTAACTATGGAATGAATGCATGGATATCTGATTCTGGTCTCCAGAAAGCCCATCATTTATCTTGGTTTTGCTATCTTACAATGTAAGATTCTGTCTGGGGCCATATCTCAATCTTCCGCACACAGTTTTTCATTTTCCTCTCTCTTTTCAAACTTCTACTTCTGATTAGCATTGCTCAGGCCAATGGCTGTGGTCTGTCATGCCTTATATGCATATTCAGGGATACTTCCATGGTCAGATGAAGCCTGGGCTCCCTTAAAAGCCACATGATCTGGTTAACAAGAATTGCATGCAGGTTCTGGACTCAGGCTTGTCTCAAAAAAAGGACTCATATCTGTTGGTAACTTCCTTCCTGCTCTCCTGCATCCTGCATTATGCCAGACCTTTTCTATTCCTCTGCCTTCTGTCATCCTCTCATTGGTTGCTTTCTTTACTAATAGTTGATGACATTCCAAGTCAATTTGCATCCCACATAACATTCTACCTTTAGGGGCCATCTACTCTGTACCACCCCTGAGTTAGGTGTTATATATACAATGAATGGATCAAACAGTCCTTGAATTCAAGGAGCTTAGGCTCTAGAAGAGTGGGGTTCAAGCTTTTATAACCATGACCCACAGTAAATATATATAAATAATCCAATATATATAACACACACATAGAAAAGTACTGTTTCAAAAGTTTTATGAAACAATACTTACCTGAGTGACATTTTCCATTCTATTCTAGAGTGGATTAACCTATTTTATTTCATGAAAAAAATCTAGTTATGACCCACTAAATTGATCCCATACTCTAGTTATGAGTTACAATTAGTACAACTAATTACTTGCAGGCAATTTTAAAAGACCACTCTTAGAATAGGAGAGGGTTTCCTAAAGTCACTATAATAGAATAAGAAGTATGTAAAAGTAGATGGAAGCCAGAGGTGAGTTGCTACTATTACCAGGAAGACAGCCTCCAGGACTGTATTTCTCAAACTCTGACATGCATGTGAAGCACCCAGAGATTTATTTAAAGTAGAGACTCTGATTCAGGAGGATGGGGTAAGGCCTGAGATTCTGTGTTTCTAACCTATTCCCAGGTGCTGCTGGTGCTGCTGGCGCATGGACTACACTTTGAAAAGCAAGGGTCTAGAAGGTGATGCCTAAAGGATGACCAGGAATTATCCAGGGCAAAAAGGGCTTTCTGGTAGAGGAAAGGGCATTTGCAATGTTACCTGTGTAAGAAAGACCATGGGCAATGTAAGAAACTGCAAGCACCCACATTACCTTAAAATCACCTATGCACGTGTTATAAACACATGTCCTATGCCTAGCAATGAGGGGTAATTTGGGCAAAGATGAACCACGTTCTTTACACAATGGTAAATTCAGGAAAAATGAAGCAAAATTTACAGATAACATTTAAAAAAGAAATTAGATATATTTATTTTTTGTGAAACACAATATTGGTAACCACAATTTAGAATTATTGTATTTCTTCTTTCATTGGGGGCAGGGTAGAGGTGAGTAGAACCATGATGTCTCCACACTATCTGAACATAGTGCTGGGACTTGGAACATTTCTATGTGAGTTGAAATCTGAGTGTGCTTGGAGGGAGCTGCTTCTTGAGAAACTTGAGGTTGTGATGGCACATTAAGTGTCAAGACCAAAAACTAGCCTCCCATCAGGTGGTTTCTGGGCATTGGAGAACAGATTTTAAAAAATTAAAAAATAAATAAATAAAACTTAAAAAGGGGACATTCTGGAGTCACAAAGAATGAGGTGGGAGCAAGGAAGTGAGGCAACATTTTAAAGGAAGGGCTGAATCTCTTTTTTCACCCCTACCCCTAAGTGAAGGGAGGACGAGGTCCCTCAAGCTTTTTTCTAATCAGTGTTTCTCTTTCTCTACTCCTCCTCCGAATCCTGCCTCCCCCTGAAAGCTTCCCCCCACCACCAAAAAAATATATATATTATAAGCTTAGTGAGCGTAGTCTTAAATGCCTCATCCCCAGTGGCAGCCTCAGTTTATGACACATCCCTTGATGCGTCCATCCCTTGAGGACAGACTCTGAAGTCCCCATTTGTACCAAGGATGGCAGAATTGCTTGGAGTTACATGGCTCATGAAGGTGAATTTCTCAGGTCACCAATTTGAATATGCAGGGCCCACTAACTTAGAAATTTCTATATTGTTCTTTCAGTTAATGCACATTTCGTAACTACCTCCCTGGAAAGGCATTGCCTTAGATGCTGGGTGTATGATTGTGCCTCAGATAAACTCAGTCCCTACCATCAGTGAGCTTACAGTTATAGTTTCATATATATTTTGGGATGAATCATGAAATGATTCAAATATGGTATGTATTTCACTGTTCACTCCTAACTGAAGTGGAGAGTTCATTGCCCAATGCTTCACTGTTCTCACATTGGTTATAAAGAAGGATTGCAAACATTGAGTTTGTATGGGGAGAATTTGTCCTCGATAGGACAATGAGGGCATGTTGACCATCCTAAGTCAGACCCTGAGGGCCAACCAGCATGAGCTGGTGCTGACACTGATTCTCAGTGCTGACCGTCTTCCCAGGAAACCATCTTTTCCTGGGAAATCATCCGTGGACTTGTTCATCCATTGTGTTAGTAGGCTGCGGTGCAGAGAAGAGAGCCCAAAACATGGAGTTTGAAGACTTTTCCTTCCTCAGAATGTGGTATGTGATCTACTGCAACAGAATTATTTCAAATGGGGGTCCCATTCTGTTAAAGAGATGAGCCAAAGATGGCCTCTGTCTGTCTGTCGCTCTTTTGATTGTTCTTCACTGCAGACTGAGACCTGTTAGCTCAAAAGCCTACCAGTGCCAAACCCAAAGTTTTACAGAGCCAATTGTTTAAAAAAAAAACCCAAACAAGCAGATTTTTAGCCACATAAAACCCATCTTCTTTGCATATCCCTAAAAACCTCACCTGAAGGCTATTCTCCATTGATAAGATAGGACCTTGTAGTTATAAGGCCCTCAGCCACTGCTGTCCGTTGGGGTGCTGGGACCCAGGGACTCCCTACCGTGCTGCTGAGAGAAGGTCAGGTCCTCCTCCTCAGGGAGTTCTCTTGCTCTCCTCCTCTTCTACACGGTGGCCCCTTGAAGCCTCTGGATGGTCTCATGCTGTGACAGATTTCTCCTTGCATCAACCCTGTCCAAGTACAGCCCAATAAAACTTGTTGTAGTTACTGCCTCTCATGGTCTTAGCTTTTTCTTTAATCAACTCTAAATCCTCGAACGCTCTACACACTCTTACTACAGACTGACTGAGTCAAAATATATGGGGGGTGGCGGCTGGAAATGTACAGTTTTATGAGCTCCCCCAGGTGATATGTGCATGTGTGTGCGTGTGTGTATGCCCACATAAGCATTAAAGTCTAAGAACCATGAGCTAGAAGATTTGGCTTGAATCCTGCTTCTGGCCCTTTTTACCTGACTTTGGGACCTAACCCTTACTTTCTCCAAGGATTAGTTCCTTTTCCCGTGTAAGGGGAAATGCTGATGTTTATATCAGAGACATCTGTGAAGATAAAATGCAATAGAGTGTATGGAAGGGATTAGAGCAATGGTGGGTGCTTGTTAGCTGCTCCACACATCTGTATGGGATCACAATTTTTCTTCTTGTTCCTTTCAGAGGCTCTTGGCCTTAATCTTTGTCATTCTAAAATATTCTCTAACTGGCCTTTTGGAATCATGTGGGCCCTGTCAGTCTACTAATCCACTTGTAAATCTCATTTGGCATACCACTGTGCCTACCTGACTTTGGTCTTTTAATTTTTTCCTGTCCCTCTGCTATTAGATCTCTCTGTAACAGCATTATCTAATGCTATGAAGTGTCTGAGAGCCAGAGTTAGATGACAAATGCTACACAAGGTACATTTGTATCATATTGTTACAGTCCTTATCAATAAAATCAGGTGGGACTCAAATACTATTTTTATATATGATTTTGCTCAGTTCCACTCCACTGTCTGTTGGATATTTCTGGTTTTGATAAATACATTTTTTTCTTCCTTTCTGCTTAGAATCATCTACTGAAATATAATTATTTTTAGCAACTTTGCTGAGTTGTTTGCAGTTTTATATGCAAGTCTTTGCTCTCTGGGGACTTAATCAATATGCAACAGCCCAGTGTCCCAGTGAATGGTGAGAGAGATGTATGAACTCAGGGTGTGATTTCCCAGTGACAGTTGTTAAATGAGATCATTTACCAAAGGTGACTCTGTGCACTGTAGAAATCTTTAACCCCTAATACATGGGTCTTGCTTTCCTTAACATGAATGGCAGATGGATAGATGTCCTTTATTTCATCTCTGCTCTTCACACTCTTCCAAGTTTTTTAAAGAAGCCACAGCATGAATCAAACATACATGGGGAATCAAGAATAATTATTTTTTCTTCTAAGGTCAAGGCCAGGGACAGATGCAATGAAAACATAGAAACAAAATTTTATGTGAATGTGACTGTAATTCTATGTGGTCAGAATAAGGAAAAGGAAAATACCACTCTGGTTTTCATATGTTAACATTGGTAGTGAGCAACTGGGAGGTGACTCACATGAAAGTCTGCTAGCAAACGCCCTTTATGTGGGTCCAGGGGGATGGGTAAGTAAAACGATGGGTTTGAACAAATATAAAGTTATTGAGGGAGGATAGACATAATAAAAATTTAGGGATTGCATTTAGAGAAACAAGTTGGGTGGACATTGTGAGAAGTGACCAGTAAACAAATATTTTAAGAGAGGTAGTTCTAGAAAGTTGACTAGCAAAAAGAGAAATACTCCATATCAAGTTTCTAAATGGAGACAAGATAGACAAGTGAGCTTTTAAAAGGGCTACCTAATTCACGTTTCCAGTGCAAAGTCTCAGGAATCTAGAGGGGGAAAAAAGCCAACTGCTTAATTTCAGGAAAGGCAAAGAGAAACAAAGAATTTCATTTCGATTGGGGTTAGAACTCAATTTTATTGAGCCCGTGTTAGACTTAACATCTAGGGTAACTCATACATGGAACAATAATATTTACCATTGTGCCAAGGGCTTTGCAAAGATTATCTCATTTGATATTCACAACAACTGTATTTGGCAGATAATTTTGTCATCTTCAATTTACAGATGGGTAAACTGAAGATTAGAAATGTAAATTAATGTACTCAAGGTTGAAGAACTAGTAAGTGATATAGCCAGGATTCAAATCCAGTCTGTCTGCATTTGGATCCCTCAAATGTAGAAATATAAGGGGAACTTGTAGCTAATGTTTAAGAGTCACATTTGTGCTCCAAAAGTGTACCAAGCTAGTGTGGGCCCATGGTAGTATGCTCCTGTGATTGACTTATTTGCTCATAATATGCACCCTACAACTTCCTTCCTTCATCCTAAAGTACTTCTAGCACTAGCTTTGTCACTCATTAGCAATGTTTGGCCTTGGGGAAATCAATCCTTATGGGCCTTTAGCCTACCTGTAAAATGGAGATAAAAATAATCCTTTATATTTCCACATCCAAGAAAGATAGAGGAAGAGAAACTGGATTTATCCTTCTACCGAAAACAGCCTATAACAATTTTAAAAAACTGAACAGAATATATCAAGGAACGATTTGTAAGACACTAGACATCAGAAAATGAAGGGCAGTGTCCCCTGAGGGTTGAGACCTCTCAAACTGCTCCAGCTTATGCTGTGAGAGAGATTAAAGGCCACAATGCAGGAAGGGGGAATCCAGACAGAGCCTAGTGGGTTCCTTGAGTTGAGAAAATGGAGCTGAGAGTCCAGGAAGACCAAGGGAGCTAGTATACCAGAGAGAGGAAAGCTATAAAGAGAATGAGACATCCAAAGATCTACAGATGGGCCCCTCAAGTATTAAACTGAGTACTGATGAATGTGCACATACATGTGTCTGTATAAATTACCAGAGGTAAGGCAAAATCCGAAAGGATTAGAGGGCCAGGAATGTTGACTCTTCCTACCAGACAAACTGGAAAACCTCAAGAGTCATGAAGCATTGGGTAGAGTTAATAGAAAGGTCTTGACTCAATAATGGAGAGTAATTATCCCTAGGCTGAACACTGTTCTGGTTCAATCTAATATATATTAAAAGACAGACCTCCAAAGATTAAACTGTTTACCAATAACTTATAGCATCCCAGAGCAAAACTCAAGAACATTTATAGGAATACAAAAATAATTAGCACTCAACAATTATAAAATTCACAATGTCTAGAATTCATTTAAACTTACTAAGCATACGTGAAGCAAGAAAGATAATGAAGAAATGCATTTATAATATAAAAATGACCCAGAACTGACACATATGCTGGTATTAACAGATAAATGACAACAAAACAGTTATTATAACTCTATTCCAGATATTCAAAAAGTTAAGAGGCTACATGGAAGATATATATAAAAAAAAATCTGAAAAGAACCATATGAAAACAACAATGTGTAAGGAGAAAAATATACTAGATGAGATTAATGGCAGAGGATTTGCAGGGGAAAATATTATTGAACTTGAAGACACAGCAATAGAAACTATCAAAACAAAACAAAACAAAAACACCTAAAACCAAAAACTACAGACAGAAAATAAAAAGAGAATCAATGAGCTTTAGGTGGCCTAATATATGTGCAATTGGAGTTCCCAAAGTGGGGAAAAAATGGCAGGAAAAATATTTGAAGATATAATGGCCAAAATTTTTCCAAATTTGATGAAATTATGAACTCCCAGACACAAGAAACATGAAGAAAACAACACCAAGGCACATCATAATTAATTTACTGAACACCAGTGATAACAAGAAAATCTGAAGAGCAGTCACAGGGAAAAATATATGTTTTATCCAGAGAAACAAACATGGTGATGACAGTAGATTTCTCATAAAATATGATAAAAACAAAAAGACAGTAAAGCAACGTCTTTAGAGTACTGAAAGAGAAAAAGTCAACCTAAAATTTTATACCCACTGAAAATATCTTTCAAAAATTATGGCAAAATCATCTTTTTCAGACAAACAAAAGCTAAAATAATTCATTGCCAGCAGACCTTCACTGCAGGAAAAGTTAAAGGAAGTCTTCAGGCCAAAGGAAAATGATATAGATGGAAATATGGATCTATATGAAAGAATTAAGGGCTTTAGAAAGGGTAAATATTTATATGGGTAAATAGGTAAGATTTTTTTCTTATAACCTAAGTATCTTGAAAGATCATTGACTGTTTAAGCAAAAATAATAACAATGTAATGTAGTATTTATTATATATATAAAAGTAAAATGTATAAGAATATTCCAAAGAATGAGAGATGATAAATTTAAGTACCCTCCTATAAGACTCTTAGTCTATACATACAGTGGTATGAAATCACTTGAAGATAGACTGTGGAAAGTTAATAATGTGTACCATAAACCCTAAGGCAACTACTAAACAACAAAACAAAGACTTATAGTTAATAGTAATCCAAAGAAGGAGAGAAAATAGAATAGTTTTAAAATATTCAGTTAATTCAAAGAAAAAAAAAAGAAGACAAAGGGAAGAAAAACCATACGGGACAAATACAATATAAGATGATACTTTTAAATCTAATCATATCAATAATACAATTAAATGTCAATGGTTTAAATGCCTTAATTAACAGGCAGGCATTGTCAGATTAGGAAAAAAGAAAGATCTCACTCTATCCTGCCTACAAAGAAACATACTTCAAATGTAAAGTTATGAATAAGCTAAAAACAGAAGGGTAGAAGTCTGTTAACATGTTAACAGCCATCAAAGGAAATCTGGTATGGCTATCTTAATATCACACAAAGTAGATTTCAGAGTTAAGAATATTAGCAGGGATAAAGGTTTTCACTTTATAATGGTATAATGGCCAATTCATCAATAGGGTATAACAATTCTAAATGTTTATGCACTTAATACAGCTTCAGAACACATGGAGCAAAAACTAATCAAGAACATCAGGGAGAAACACAGAAGTCCTCAAGTATAGTTGAGGATGTCAATACTTCTCTCTCAGAAATTGATAGAACAAAATAGATAGAAAATCTGTAAGTAAATAGAAGATTTAAATAACACTATCAAGCACACTGACCTAATTAAGACTTATAGAACACTCTACTCAACAGCAGAAGGGTACACATTATATTTAAGTACACTCAGAATATTTACCAAGATAAAACATATCCTGGGCCAAAAACAGTCCTAATGATTTTAAATATTTAGGTCATACAAAATAGCAAAATGGAATTAAATTAAAATTTGATAACATAAAGATCTTTTGAGAATTCCCAAATATTTGTAAATTGAATATTACTAAAAAATCCTTGGATGAAAGGAGAAATCAAAAAGGAAATTAGAATGTATTTCAAACAGACTGAAAATAAAAATACAACATAATATTTTTGTAATGCCACTTTGGCAACACTGAGGGGGAAATTTATAGGATTAAATGCATAATTAGAAAATAAGAAAGATCTCAAATCAATATCTCAGTGTCCAACTTAAGAAAATGATATAAAAAATAAAGAGTAAATTGAACTTAAAGTAAGTAGAAGAAAGGAAATAAAGATTATAGCAGAAGTAAACAGTAGAATATAGAAAAGCAATAGAGAGAAATCAGTGAAACCAAACCTTAGTTCTTAAATAAGATTAAAAAAACTGATAAATAGCCAATTTAATGAGAAAAATAGATCAATGACCCCTAGAAAGCAATATAAAAAATTGAGAGAGGTGACATCACTAAAGATTCTTCTGATAGTAAAATGATGATAAGGCAATATTATGAACAATTCTATGCCAGTAAAACAGACAACTTAGGTGAATTGTACAAGTTCTTTGGAAGACACATATTACCAAAGCTTATTCATGAAGACATAGACAACCTGAATATCTCTCTATATAGTAAATTTATTGAATTTGTAGTAAAAACCCTTCTCAAAAAGAAACTTCAGGCCAAGACAGTTTACTGGTGATTTTTTCCCAAATGTTTAAAGAAGAAATAATACCAATTCTACACAAACTCTTCCATAAAATATGAAGGAGGAAACTAACACAACATTGTAAAACAACTATACCCCCCCCAAAAAAAAAGCAGAGACACAATAAAACCAATAAACAAACAAAAATAAAAACACCCCAAAAATTTAAAGGAGGAAATACTTCCCAACTTTTTATTAGCCAGCATTACCTTGATATTAGAAAATTACGTTATAATAAATGAAAACTAGAGCCTAATACCCCTCATGAACATAAATACGAAAATTCCAAACAGAAAGACATTTTACCAGAGGGTAGACAGCAGAAGCAAGAAGAACTACAATTCTGCAACCTGTGGAAGGAAGACCACATTCACAGAAAGATAGACAAAATAAAAAGGCAGAGGACTTTTTACCAGATGAAGGAAAAAGATAAAGTCTCAGAAAAACAACTAAATGAAGTGGAGATAGGCAACCTTCCAGAAAAAGAATTCAGAATAGTGCTAGTGAAGATGATCCAGGACCTCAGAAAAAGAATGGAGGCAAAGATCAAGAAGATGCAAGAAATGTTTAACAAAGACCTAGAAGAATTAAAGAACAAACAAACAGGGGTGAACAATACAATAACTGAAATGAAAAATACACTAGAAGGAATCGATAGCAGAATAACTGAGGCAGAAAAACGGATAAGTGACCTGGAAGACAGAATGGTGGAATTCACTGCTGCAGAACAGAATAAAGAACAAAGAATAAAGAGAAATGAAGACAGCCTAAGAGACATCTGGGACAATGTTAAACACACCAACATTAGCATTATAGGGGTCCCAGAAGGAGAAGAGAGGGAGAAAGGACCCGAGAAAATATTTGAAGAGATTATAGTCAAAAACTTCCCTAACACGGGAAAGGAAATAGCCACCCACATCCAGGAAGTGCAGAGAGTCCCAGGCAGGATAAACCCAAGGAGAAACATGCCGAGACACATAGTAATCAAATTGACAAAAATTAAAGACCAAGAAAAATTATTGAAAGCAACAAGGGAAAAATGACAACATACAAGGAACAAAAATAGGAACAAAGTTGGAGGACTAATGCTATGTGATTTCAAGACATAAGGCTACAATAATTAAGACAGTGTGGCAGTGTGTCAATATAGATGGATGAAACAATAATACAGACTAGAGAGCCCAGAAGTAGACCCACACATATGTGGGCAACTACTTTTCACTAAGGTTCAAAGTCAGTTCAGTGGAGAAAGGTTTGTATCTAGTTAGTTTTGAGTAGGACCTCATAATCTATTTAACAACACCAGCAGGTGATTCTGGTACCCATCCAGGCTTGGGGATCTCTGTTTAAATGGCATACTATCCCTTTCATTCCCTCAGTATCTGCCTTTTAGTCTGGAGTTGTTTAAACCCCCCAACTTAATATGTGGGGATTGGAATGAATCCATCTCCATTTAAAGGAGAGGCGTGGAAAATAACAATGATCCTGAGTCTTAAATGGAAACACCTACCTCCTAGGTCCAGGGATGTGAGTCCAATCTGGGTGTTCCTGGGGCATCCCGAGTCATCAGCATAGAATGACAGGTGAATCCCTCCCTGCTGAGAGTTCCCTTGTAGCTCTGCTCCATATTTTATTTATTTATTTTTTTAAACTACTTACACTGCCATTCTTAACTCATCATAGGTGTTCAGTCACCTTCATCTTGACACTAAATTATGATTACAATCCAACAGAGTTTGGCTTGGAAAATTCATTTCGAATAATTCTATTTGCTATTCTCTGTAAAATGAAATCAACAAGATGGTCTGCTATCCCTTTCTTACCTTGTCTCACTGCTGCTTGGCTGGTCCTTAAATTCTTTGGTTTGATATTTACCCCCTGGAATCTCAGTTTTTCATGACACACAATTTCCAGGGAGAAAACACAGCCCTTTTTCCCCCAACTCAGTGTCTAGATTTTTTGGGTTAGCAAAATGGTGTAGGTACTTTTAGAGCATTTAGTCTTGCATTTGAATAAAGGTGTTTCTTGCACAAAAATACAGCTGGATTAGATTGCCAACATATTATTTAGGGAGGCGCTGAGAAGGAAGTGTATGATTTTTTCATGATGGCTTCCTGTTTTTCCTGCAAGCTAAGCTAGTCAGAACAGAATCACTTCTCAGGCTGATACAAGCCACCAGCCTGACATACACTTATCCACCTCTATGCAGTGTGTCTACCTGCTGTAAATTATTTCCCGGGGCATCAGAGGTCCTGTTTTAAGCTGGGGAAAAAAAGTAAAAGCCCTGCCTCTCATCTCCTGCTGGTTTCTAGTCCATATTCAGAATCATGAAGCAACAAGTAGGGTCATGTCTGTCAAAACTAAAGAAGTGAGTAAACATAGTCTGGAGTAGAAAATTCACTCTGATAGGTCAGAAAGAGGTTGATGGTGTGAAAGAATAAGGCAAAATGACTATGTTTACTGCATTGCTAATAGCAGGCCACTACAATTACAGCATTTGCTTAGTGTGTTCACTTCACTTGTTAATCACAGTATCCCAGTCAACCAATAGCTTTGTCTTTTTGGACATAGCTTGTTATCTCCTCTGTCAAGCCAAGCTACAGAAGGTCACCCCCGGTCAGTGTTGGAAGGAAGAGAGAGTTTGCACACGAATAAACCCAGATGTCACGGTTAGTGGTGTTGGAGGAAGCACAAGGTTAGTCATCAGAAGCTGATAAGGTCAGGGGGTAAGGGGGGTGAGGGATAAATTGGGAGATTGGGATTGACGTACACACACGACTATATATAAAATAGATAACTAATAAGGACCTACTGTATACCACAGGGAACTCTATTCAATACTCTGTAATGACATATTTGGGGAAAGAATCTAAAATATGAGTTCATATATATATATATATAGATATATATAAATATATATCTATCTATATATATATATAAACTCTTCAAAGTTATATACATATAACTGATTTACTTTGCTGTACAGCAGAAACTAACTCAACATTGTAAATCAACTATACTCCAATAAAATATTTTTAAAAAGAAGCTGAAAATGTACCAGGGTCGCCTGTCCTTTATCACAGTGGAGGGATAAAACTATGTCGATCTAGAAATTTGTATGCTACACACACACTTATAGAGTTCTCACTGTATGTCCAGACCTGTGATAGGAAATGGGGTTAGAGATATGGAAAACTGAGTCCTTGAATTTGGTAACTGAAGGGGATTCCTTTCTGCATAGGGGTATGAAGCTCAGTTTAGTCTTTGGCTGTTTTCGTTTGTTTGATTGTTTGTTTGCAATGTCAAGAAGATTTAGCCAAATTGTAGTTGAGGAAATTACATTCCATCAGCAAAAATAAATACATATACAAAAAGAGTGTGCCTTTGTCATTTTAGCCACAATAGTTATATTAATAATAGCTGATCTTTCTTGAGCACCTATCCTAAACGGGGAACTGTGCCAATTGTTTTACTTAATTTAGGTAATCCTCAATATTTACCCTATGGGAAGTAAGAGCTATCGTTATACCCATTTTCCAGAAGAAGAAACGGAGGCTCAGAGAAGTTGAGTGATGTGCCTAAGATTATAGAGCTAATAAGGGTGACTGTAGACTCAAGTTCAAATCTGCCTCATAGCAAAGTCTCAAATCTAATTTTCCATGAATGATTATAACAACTGATTCCATAATGGGAGGAAGGCTTAATTTTCCTTTCAAAGAGTGTGTTGTCTGTGACAAAAAACAATACCATCAGGTAAGGTCTGAATGTTTGGGAATGTCATGTGGGCATAGCTTTCTTATTGGCTCCCAGATAATCCCGTGGATCAGTAATCTTCCATTGGTGGCTCTTTGGAACATTTGGGGAGAAAGTCACTCTGTGAACACAAAATTAATCATTGCCTATCTGAAAGCTATCTGGAAAAAGTTAAACATTTCAACAAACCCCCTTCACTTTAAGTGCATTCAGCATTTTCCCTCCTCAGAAATGACTTGTAAGTTTGTGCTTTTAATTATTATCATTCTCCCCTAAAATTACAGGCAAAGCAGTCAGTGATATTTGAAACATCAATTACTGGCCTGCAGCCCTCTGCTACTGTTTCTCTGCCTGCTGCCAGGGCTGCAAATCCATTTTCTGCATTTCTTTCAGATTTTCTGAACAAAATTATGGAAAATTGCTGTTGGCACATGGCATTTTTCCACAATGGTCAGAGTTATTGAATTGTGCCATTCTGTGCTACTTCGGGACAGCATTCCAACTTAAAATGCCAGACTTAAAACTATCAGAACATTTTCTCCAATCTGGGCTTCGTAAACTTTCCACAGGAAGAGGCTGCAGAATCTGCCCTGGCTTTGCCTCAAGTTCCTACTGAGGGTAACTACGTGCTTGGAACAGTCAGGTTGCTGCGTTTTAGTTCCTCTCACCTTCAGGATCTCTGATACAGAGTTTTTTTCTGTCTTCTCATCACGATTGTTCACACTGTGTGACCAATGAGCCAGGGGGGTGGCCCTCACTGCCACCAGGACCCTCTGAGGCCTGAGGAAAGAGAGAGACCTGCTGGCAGCCATTTTGAATGAGTCTTCTCTGTCACTCCTATCAGGCCCCCGATCTGTGCAGTCATGTTCCAAAGGCACCTCAAACTTAAAATTCCGAACTCTACCCCCCGGTTTCTGTATTCCGTATTGAGACTGCAGACGCACGTGGGAATTCTGGAAGTTATTCCAACTACGTTCTCTGTCTGAGCCCACATGGTCATTTGGTCACTAAGATCCGTCAGTTCTACTTCAAATGCCTCTCTCGCATCAAATTCTTTACTATCTATGATCTTTCTTCTATATTTTTCCAACAAGCTCTTGCCTTATATTTTACCACTAGTCTTTTCCTTCTCCAATGTATCCTCCACATCATTGTCCAGGGAGTTATTTTAAGAATATGTATTAGTCTATCCAACAAATACTGAGCACCTACCTTGTACCAGGCACTATAGTAGGCATTAGACATGGTGAGGGTATGACTCCATACTCTAAATGTTATGGACATTTGCTATTCCATTGCCTAGAAAGGGTCAATGGATCTTCCTTATGAAAGAGTCACAGACCTTTAACATGGCTGGTCCTCAGGGACTATGTAGATCTGGTTCCAGTGTATCTCTCTGGTCACATCTTTCCACATTTCTTTCAATGCAGCCTATCTTCCAGCTGTGCTAATCTCTCTGTTCCTTAAAAAGGCAAAAACTTTCTTGACTTCAAGCTTTCATTGCTACTCAGCACTCATCTTTCACAGCTTAGCAAATGTCAGCTTTTTTTTTGTTTTTTAAGGCCTGACTCAAATCTCATCCTCCTATGAAGACTTTCCATTCTTCCCCTTCTAGCTCCCGGGTCCTCTGTACTCTCATTGCACTGCACACATATCTCTGAAAATTTAATAAGAGGTGGGTAGTATAGGATGGCGATAAGAAGCTGTGGGGTCAGATGGACCTAAGTAGACTAGTTTTAAGTTCTTTGTCAAGTAGTTTATCCTAGTTAAGCCCCAGTTTCCCCATCTATAAATTGGGGCGATGAACAAATACCTTACAGGGTTAATAATATTTAATGAGGTCATTTATTTAAGATGTCTATCTTAGAATAAGTGCTGAATAAATTATAGCTGAATAAATTATTACTGTTGTTACTGTCATCGTTATTATCATAGAGTAGCTTACTACATGTTATTATAGTTATTTCTGTGCCTCTCTCTCCTGCTAAAGTGCATGCTTTTACAATACAGGGACCATATCTTTTTCACCTCTGTTTCCCCAGTGCCTAGGGTTAGGGCCTGGCTTATATTAGGTACTCAGTTAACATTTGTGAAAAGAGCAAATGAATCTTTATCTGGAAATTCACATGTATTTCAAAATCAACTTATAAGGAAGCCAAACCCATTATCCCCTCCCCTTCCAAAATACATAAAATGTCTAGAATAGAGCCTGGTATGTAATAGTTGCTAAAATAAAAAGTAAATTACATTATAGTTTAAATTCATTAATTAAGCCAAACACATGGCTGAGTCACTCTCTTGACCAGGTGTAAGGATTACAAATATGAATTTCTGTGGGAGTTGAGACACTTGATTAAACTGTTTGAGTCAGAGATTCCCTAAATAGCCATAAAAAGTCATATAAACCATATATTTCATGTTTTGTCTCCAGAAAACTAGACTATCGGCCACTCATATTACTTAAATTTAGCTCTTGGTACCCACTGACTGGCAGATAAGAGGAGCATAGAGAGGTTGTAGGTTCTATCTTGTTCAAGAAAGCCCTGTGGTTGATTTGTTTGTGTTTTGGATCCAGGGTAAAATATAATTCCCACATTCCATAGAACATGGCTGCAATCATATGCTTTATGTTGCCTTGATCTTACCTCATCAAAGGTTAGCCCCAAACGTTGCATTCCTAATCAGTGGCTGGTGATACCCCCAAGTACCTCTTCATTTCTCTGATTGGTCTGCACACTGCAAGTTGTTATTTTTGGTGTCCTGCATATAGTAATTATGCTTTCTTATGCTACTCTGCTGTAGGTATGCCTCCTCTTCCACACATTGGATGGGCTCAGGACTGGGTGCCTTCTTGGTGTATTCTCCCAATGTTTTAGAAAGAAGCTCTTCAATGTTGTATTAAGCATCTGCAATAACGAGTTTTGTTGGAATCAAGGAAAGAGGAAAGATAGGCCCCATTAGATCCCTGATATATAAATGGAAGGCAAAACTACTAGTTTCTCTCAATGTATGTAAAGTTCCTAGAAGAGTGTCCAAAAGGTAGAAGTTAGTGGAGTGAGCCTGTCTTTGGATTGAGAGAGAATATAAGTGGAATCACAGTTTTGTTCATCTCAAGGCCTCTACATAGGCTGCCTTCTCTACCAGGTGTCATGAGAGAGCTGACTTGGACTCCTGTTCATACTGCCCAGAATATACACGGTTTTGGTTGAGATTTTCAACTTCTCCCAACTTGAATTTCTGAATAGAGCTAACAGTACTTGAGCTTTCCAGTCTTAAGAGGGAGACTGAATGAGATTTTTGTACAGAAATAACCTGGGCAGGCTACAATTTTACTCTTTCATTCATAATTCCAAAAATAGTTCTTGACTCTTCTATAGGTCAGGCCTTCTATTAGGCACCAGTGGCAAAAATGGTGGGTAAAAGCAGACACAGACATGGTTCTTTTATTGTATTCTAGTATAGAGGCTGGCAAACTTTTCCTGCAAAGGAATAGATAGCGAAGATAGTGTTGGTCACGACTACTCGGCTCTGCTGTTGTGGTGTCAGAGTGATGATAGACAATATGTAAATAAATAAAACTTTGTTTACAAAACAGGTGGAGGACTAGAATTGATCTGTGGGCCATAGTTTGCCAACCCCTTGTCTAGCAGGACAGACAGAAGGCAACAAAGCAATCATACTAATAAATGAAAGAGACCTGGTTCCCGGTGGGTGTATAACTGAGGATGTTCACACAGATTGAGATCCAAAAGACTTATGCGGATAGAAAGAAAAGAGAAAAAGGAAATACGATAGAACATGGAGGATCTTGTGGGCTCTATCCAGGGTCTTGTTTTTTATCTTTAGTGACAAAGAAAGTCCCTGATAACTGTCCATGCCTTTCCTTTCCCCTCTACCTCCATGTAGCTAGCCCTCTGCAGGAGACAGCTGACCATGAGTATAGCCCTCCTCTCAAAGCTCACAGAAAGGAAACATTCATAATCACTCTACCACAGCCGCATATTAGCACTGAGAGCAGTTGAGTGGGGCAGGCCCTTCTCTTGCCCCCTCATCATGAATAGTGAGAGGAAAATCAAATCTTAGAGAAAACCAAATTTGTTTTTGGTGATTTCCTCTGGAGTCTTGGGCCTCAGGAGCCCCACTGCCCTTCCTCGGGGTCCCTTCTTGCTGTCTCCTGGCTATAACCATAGGGGACCCTCATCCCGGACTGGAGGGTCTAGAGGCACAGCAGGTTTGAACCGGCCATAGACCTCCTCGCGGTATTCCCTGGGGAGATCACACTTCTCTTTGAGCTTCAATTTACACAGCCTTGGAATGATAGTTATTCTACCCATCTCAAAGTGTTATGATGGGATGCAAACATGAATTTTTCTTTTGTCATCTATAAGACACAAAAACACGAGATACGAGGATGGTGATGATAGTGGTGGTGGTTGTGATGATGGTGATGATGACAATGTGCTGGAAGATGGACTGGGTCACCATCTCTGAAGCATTTTTAGAACATGTATTTGTTGAGCACCTGTGTGCTAGGTTCCAGGTGACAGGAATACAATAGTGAGGAAAAGAAGGCATAGCCCTTGTCCTTAAAGGCCTTATAGTGGAGGGAGAATGGCATTAAAAGAATATTCACATAGTTAATGATATGTATATATAATTATATAATGAAATGATATTTTCTTCATAAACACAATTAAACAAAGGTTGCTCTCAGAGGTGAGTGTGTGTGTGTGTGGTGCCAGGAGAGACTTATCTAGGGACAAGGTATTTAAACAGAGACTTGAGGTATATGGAGAGCTGAGTTAGGCAGGTGATGAGTTTACATAAGAATGTTCCAGGTAGAGAGGACAGCATGCGAGTGGGTCTGGACGTGGACATGTTTGTGGTGGTCAAGGACTGAAAAAAGCCAGGAAGGTGTGAGAAGAGTGAGCAAAAGGGAGCAAAATTCAGGCTGAAGGTGGAAGAGTCAGCAGCAGGCAGATCCTTCAGGCTTACTAGACACATTACAAATAGTGGTCTTTGTGCTGAAAAGCTTGGGGAGCCAGTGAAGGGTTTCAAGCAGTAATGGGTAATCCATCCTACTGGTGTTAAATAAAAATGACGATTTGTGCTATGTGGGGAATGGATTGCAGAAGGGTGAGTGTTGGAAGCAAGATGAGATGGGGGTGTCCCAGTGAGAGATGATGTTGACTGGATCACAATAGGGCAGTGGAGGGGGAGAGAAGTGGGCAGAGATCTGTTTTGGAAGTAAGGCTGGTGTTATCTGTTAAAGGATTAGATGTGTGGGTAATCAAGAGAGGGGAAAATTTGAGGAGGGCTCCTAAGTCATCTATAGTGAGAAACTGGGTGGGTGGATGTCTTATTACCTGAAATGTGGGGAAAGACTGGAGATGAAACTATGTATGTATACATATGAGTGACTGATGTGTGTGTGTGTGTGTGTGTGTGTGTGTGTGAGTTGGGAGTGACAGAGAGAGAGACATAGAGCAGAGTCATTAGGGTAGGAATGGGGAGGGGGCATCAGAGTCTAAAATAGTTTTCAGTCTAAATAGCATTGGTTAGTTTGACAAGGTTACCTAAATGGAACTGAAAAGAAATACACTGGGAAAAGCCAGTAGGGTAAATATCTCTGCTCAGATAGTAACTTTTCATTTAAATGTACCTTGTACAAACTGCATAGGTGGCTGTGGATGCTGTGTAAATGGTCACATGTTCCAAGCAGTTGCCATTGTCTCCTGATTAAGCTCATGGATTCTGGAGCCAGATTCCTTGGGTTCAGATCCTACCTGTCCCCCTGTGTTAGGAAGAATAATGTCCCTGCAAAGATGCCCACATTCTAATTCCTGGAACCTATCAATATCTTAGTGTTCATGGCAAAGGGGAATTGAGGTTGCAGATGGAATTAAGTTTGCTAAACAGCTGATCTTCAGACGTGGAAATGACCCCGGATTATCCGGGTAGATCCAATATAATCACAGGGATTCTTTTTTTTTTTTTTTTTTTGCGGTACGCGGGCCTCTCACTGCTGTGGCCTCTCCCGTTGCGGAGCACAGGCTCCGGACGCGCAGGCTCAGCAGCCATGGCTCACTGGCCCAGCCGCTCCGCGGCATGTGGAACCTTCCCGGACCGGGGCACGAACCCGTGTCCCCTGCACCGGCAGGCGGACTCTCAACCACTGCGCCACCAGGGAAGCCCCACAGGGATTCTTAAAAGCGGAAGAAGGAAGCAGAGGCAATCAGAGCCAGAGAAAGAAATGTGATGATGGAAGCGGGTCAGAGAGATGTTACGTTGATGGTTTTGAAGATGGAGAAAGGAAGATACGAGCCAAGGAATGTGGCCTCTAAAAGCTGAAAAAAGCAAGCAAACGGATTCTCCCTCTGCGCCTCCAGAAAGAAACACAGCCATGCTGAAACCTTGATTTCAGCCCAGTGAAACCTGTGTCATACAGTACTTCTGACCTACAGAACTGTAAAACAATAAATTTGTGTCATTTTAAGCCACTAAATTTGTGGTAATTTGTTATAGCAGCAAGAGGAAATTAATACGCCCACTCACTAGTGTTCATGGGAAAGCCATTTAAGTTCTCTGCATTTCAGTTTCCTCGCGTGTTAAATCGGGATAAGTAAAATACTACCTGCCAGAGATGAGATTTAAGTGGAGCAATAGATGTAAAACACTTAACACAGAGCCTGTATGTGGTAAGTACTCAATAATATTAGCTCTGCCCCTTCCTCAATGTGCCCCTGCCTCAGTAAGAGAAAAGATGCTGCTTGTCTCAAAGGGAGACCACAGATGTTCAGCAACGACTTGCCCAAGCCAGTGGGCTATGGTTTACCCGAGCCACCTGGTGAACTGGGTCAGTTTCATCCTTGTGGTCCTAGTGGCCCCATAGGACCTGGCAGAAATTAGATCTGTCTCTAATTATTGACCTAGACTAAACTAGACTCACTCCTGTTGCAGTGCGGAAGTATGAGCCCCAGCAGCCTGTTTTATCATCCTTTCACAGGTTGCTCCTTTTCTGAGAAGTAAAATAGAATAAAACTTCAAGATGAGTACACGTGCGGCGTTTACGGTATCAGTATGCTTTCTGACGTGCCGCCGTTCATAATATTCAAAGTTTTAGCAAACAAAGATTATTTTAAATTATTAACTGTTTGTGAGTGGAATGATTTGCATATTTCAAAACATTCTCTTCCTATTCCATCTTTAACACACCTTCTCTCCTTGGGAATCATGAAGGATTACCGGGATGACAGGCTTTCGCCTGGCTTTACTATGCTCCTCTGGAGGTTAGGGAGTGGCTGCTGCCTGAGCTTGTGTTGGGAGCCTGGTTTCTTGCCCTGGAGTCCTTTCTTCCATGCCCATAGGTCTACATGCTCGGACCTGTGGCCTCAGACCTGCTCAGGCACACATCCCTGATCTGGCCCTGAGCTGGGAGTTTGGAAGGAGTTGTCTCACCCACAGTCTCAAGAGCTGTGGATCTCTCTGGTCGCCTATGGTTCACCTCTTTCCTGAGACCAGTTGGCTTTCCACAATTATTGTCTCACTCTATTACCTCCAACTTCAGTTCTGTGCTGTGCTCTCAAGTTCCCCTATGTCCGCCTTCTAATCTGAACTTCATTCTCTGTTCTTAAGTTAGGTGCCCTGGAGATAATGTCTTACACCCCAAGCCCAGTGCCTGGGCAACAGGGCTCTTATATTCCTAACCCTTGACTCGTCATAGTCCGTGAAACCTGATCTCCCAAAGTCTGTCTTGTCTTGCCTGAACTTTCCAATAATGTCAAATGAGAGAAGAGTGGAGTTGTTTGCTGAGATATTTCCCACAAAGTGACCTGCACACATAGTTATTTGGGTGGTGGGGGCAAATCAACAGGCCAGGGAGTGGTTTGATTGCACGGCAACCCCTCTTTAAAAGGATGAATGTTTGGGTTGATTCTTGACCGACAATGTAGAGAACAAGTTCACAGCTCATAGTTTTACCCCTAAAAAGGAATTGCTCTTCCAAAACCCCAGAGGAAAGTGGAGTCTGGCTTTTTGATTATATGTTTCATTGCAATGAAGTGATGTAATGTCATATATGATAAACTAGGGAGCTGGGCTTGAGGTGAAGTCGATTGAAGCTTACAAGCTTAATCCAGGTTTGGGTATTTCAAATTTGTCCAGCCATGATTTCTGGGGCGAGTATTTGAGGTTAGAATAGCTTATAAGTGACATGGACCATTGGTTGGTTTCGTTTGCAATTCAGTGGGCCGCTACAAAGGAAACTTTGCTTGTATGGTTTGGAAAATGTCATTTTGAAGGGAAAACTGAGCTAATCTCTGCATCCTAAGAATCTTGGAAAGGAAGCTCTTTCCCTGCCATTTTATCAGAGCCTAAATGAATGTGAACAGGTAGAGACTGTCTCAAGGATTATAAAGGGCCTGGAAGATTTGGTTTTGTGTGAGTTTATGGGTAATCCCTGGTTTGTTTAACTGGGTGATTCTGGATCAGGGAGCAGTTGACACAAGTTCATAGGGACAAGCTTACAAAAGAAGGCCTTGTGCTTTGGTGGTGTTTTCACTGCTGTCTATCGTACTTTGGCTCCTTCCTGAAGATGTGGCTCTCAAAGCACAGACCTCTTCACAATGACAGTCCAGGATTGCTCATGTGGGGACTGAATGGTTCCCACTGTACTCTCCTGAGAGTGATGGAATTTATTTAAAACTAGAATAGTATTTGAGGAAAAGGAAACCTCTCTGGCTAAAGTAAGAACTGAATTTTACTCTCTGACACAAATCAAAACCTTTTTTTTTTTTTTTTTGCGGTATGTGGGTCTCTCACTGTTGTGGCCTCTCCCGTTGCAGAGCACAGGCTCCGGATGCACAAGCTCAGTGGCCATGGCTCACGGGCCCAGCCGCTCTGCGGCATGTGGGATCTTCCCGGACCGGGGCACGAACCCGTGTCCCCTGCATCGGCAGGCGGACTCCCAACCACTGAGCCACCAGGGAAGCCCCCAAAACCTTTGTTGGGTCTCACACACAGAAATGAAAGTGAATTTTTTTTAAATGTATGTATTTTTAAATTTTTATTTTTTAATTGAAGTATAGTTAATTTACAATGTTGTGTTAGTTTCAAGTGTACAGCAAAGTGATTCAGTTAAAAAATGAGATGTGTCTTTTTCTGTTGGTGAGTCTGGCATTCAACAAATGAGATGGCAGCTTCTCTTCATATATTTCATAAATACTAATGTTGTTCTAAGGAGGTAGAGACAATGGTAAATAAAACCTGAGGGCTCAGGTCCTTCATTAACCACGCCTGCAGTCTGGTAGGGGAGTTAGCTCTTAATTGAGTTATCACAGACACAAAAGCAAAGTTTGTCTATATTTAGTACCATGGAGAAAAACTATAACCAGTGCAATGGAAGACACTGGAACAGGAGGACTTGATCAGGCTTGGATTCAGGTCCAGCTTCCCTAGGAAAGTGGTGCATGTTCAGTGGGAAGGGACAGAGGGCAAACTAATTGCTGCTGAGCGAACAGTACTTACAAAGAGTCGCGTGCTGGAGGGAGCATGGGGTGGTCAGGGCCTTTCAGGAAGCATGGCTATAGCAAAAAGTCAATAGGAAGTTGGGGCCAGAGAAGTGAGCAGGATTCAGGGTTCAGATGGTAGAAAGCCTGTAGCTTTGCTAAGGACTTTCTGAGACTTCTCCTTTGTAATTCTCTTCCTCCTCCCAACCTTCCCATCTCTGAGGAGTTAATATTATTTAAGGTGAACTGTCTTAGGAATTACACTCTGCCCATTTCCTGGCTCCACAATTCTTCCTGCTATATATGGGGGCTTCTTATCCTAGGGCTACTCTTAACTCCAAAAATAATTTGTCCTTCCTGAATCTCCTTAAACCCTAGATACCCTGGATCTACCACTCCTTCTTCGAATGCTATCCACAGAACAGTTCTGGAGCATCCAGCCTTAAACTATATTATAATATCTGAATCTATTTCTTTCTCCCCTTCTAAGTCTCAGGCATTTCTGGATGCTTAAGGGTCCAATGGGCTTAAGAAGGATATCAGGGGATGACTATGGAGACTGACCAGGACTGACCCCTGAGGAGAGCCAGTTGCCCCTCAGGGGGAAGATCTGGAACATTCTTCCTTCCAGCTAGCTGCCCTGCCCTAATCCCTACCAGTCTCCCTCTGGCTTTTTCTTCCCCTAATTATAACCTGAGTTGAGTCATCTGGTATAGCTAGTGGTGGTTAGGGTTTAATGTCTGCTCTAATAGTTACTTAGTCTTCAGGATAAGTAAGGAAAGTGGTGGGTTTGAAGCAGCCTAATTCTCCTCAGGACTGAGGTCATTCATAGAGGTTCATTAAGAAGACACAGAATATCTTTAAAAGCCACTAAAGAAACAGAGTGCTCAGAGTTTCCATTTAGCCATCCCCCAAATATCTGTCTAATTTGAATTCAGATAAGTAATCAAAGCACAATGCAACCACTGACTCTGCTGCCTGCACTACTAGAGGGGGATTTATCTTTCATTCCTCCATGCAATCTTCTATATCCTTCCAGGAAAAAAGAATCTAAATCAGAGATTCTCAAATCTCCATGTGTCCAAGATTTATTTGGGTTACTTATAAAAATGCAGATGCCTGATTCATCTGGTTTGATGATTGAGTTTAAATGAAAATCACCCTAAAATGATTCTGGTGCAAGTGGATCATGACTGCACTTCGAGAATTGGGGCAGCAGCCCTCTTGCTCTTACTATGGACTGGGAGCTGAAGAAGTGACACAGGTTAGCACCATCCTTGTGGGGAGCAGGGAGGAGTTAAGGGTGCTGGAGAATTTTCTTAAGGATGGAGGGTTTGTTGAACCTCACCCATGATCTAGTCACTCCCGCATTATATTGTTAATAAAGTCCCAAAGAGTCTAACTTTAAAGGTTCAGATTATCTTCCATGATACCAACCTTAAGAGATGGGATACGGTCACAGGTTCTTACATACCTCTGAGCCTAGTTGAGAAGCTAAGCCTGTTTATAATCTACTGCAGTAAACCAACTGTGACAAATGTGAAGGAAATATAATGATCTGTAGTATTCCTAAAGACAGATAATGAAATGGCTGAGGCTGTGGATTAAAAGTACCAGGAGTGACTAATAAGCAAAGTCCAGTTTCTAAATAAAACCTGGTAAAAAGAAAGAAAGAAAAAAGGAAGGAAAGAGGGAGGGAGGGAGGAGGAAGCAATGAAGAAAGAAAGGAAGGAAGGAAACCTTACTATGTGAAGGATAAATATCTATTTCTGTATGATTTCTTACAGAAAACATCAAAAAAGTAGCCTATAAAACATTTCACAGAATTCAAAATTCTCCAAAGTATTATCCGTGAGAAACACAAGAGAAACGTCAACAGTTTTGAAGAGAAAGGATTGTGATTGAGGAACCAGATCAAATGTTCCTTTGACTCTCATTCATTTTCAGCAATGGCTGAAAGACACATGTCAGTATATAACCTCCAAAAAATAAACCATTCATGTACCAGTTCTTTAGAGAGTATCCTGGCAATCATAGAGATCAGTTAAATGAAGGACTTTTCACAAGCACAATCATAGATAAACAAAAAGATAAGTAAATAATGTAAAGAAAAATACAGCATAATTATCTGGTCGAAAATTCCATAATTTCCAGGAACATCCTGGAAATTAGCTGGGAGAAAGGCCAGGGACAGTGAGGGAAGATTAATTTCTTTATCTTACAGGGAAAATTGAGAGTTACTTATTTGTTTATTATACCTAGAAATCAGAAAACTAAAGATCAATTAAGTGTATAAGTATTGAATATACCTTCTGAATTACTAGAGAATAAAAGGGCTTAGTGTTTAATTAGCACATGATAGAGAACCACAAAAAAAGGAAATAAAATGCAAAATAGACAAAAATGAAAACAAACAAAACTAGAAAACAATAACAGCAACAAAAGTGAACAATCCTAGTTAGAACAATATATTTATACAAAGCAAATTACTCCTTTTTTAAAAAGCTTTTCAACTTGGGTCCATATAAAACTACTATTATTTTCTGTTTAAAAGAAACATAGCTAAAATAAAATTATTTCAACAGAGTTATTTATCAATATGTTTCATATTCATTAGCCCAATAATTTTTGATTTTAAACATTTCTTCCAAGACAACAATCATGTATGTACACCTGGATATCTAAGAATATTAATTGAAGCATTATTTAAAATGTCAAAAATTAAAAAACAATGCCTAAGATATGTGTGAGGTAAAAATGTAAACATCTGCAATGTGAAATGCCCTTGCATGTTTAGCAAGTTCCTGGGTCATATTGGTACTGCCAGTCAGGAAAGCACACTCTGAGCAGTACTGCATGGAAAATTGGTTCTCAACCTTGGCTGCACAATGACAACTGGGGAGCTTTCAAAAATACTGATGTCTGAGTTCCAACATTAGAGATTATGATTTAATCACCTGAGGTTTGATTAGGGTATAGGGGAGGGGTTGGTTAAAAATCTACCCCCCAGGTAATTTTACTGTGCAGCCAAGGTTGAGGTCCATTGCTCTACAAGATTGGCCAAACCAAGGGCCTCACATTATCTTCACTATAAATAATATTAATGGTGATTAAGCATGATGCTCCCCTCTCTGACACAATCTATCTTAAAAGATTTCATGGACATAATAATGACTGCACTTTATGAAGCAAGTGCACATGCAAGGCACTTTACACGTACTATCTCAAATGCTTGAAGAGTCTCTTCAAGGTCAGCTTGGTTTTCCTTACCATCGGTTAAAAAACAGAGGTGGTATAGTCAGTGTGACCAACCATTCTGATTTTCCCTGGACAAAGGAATATCCTGGGATGTGGAACTTTCAGTGCTCAAACCAGTAAAGTCCTTGGAAAACAGGGATGAGTTGATCACTCAAAGGCTAATGATGTGCTTGTGGTCACCCGCTACTAAGTAGCATAGCCAGGAGTTGAAAACAGATTTGTCTTGTGCTACTTTCATTCTGTCATTCTTCCCTGAAAAGCTATGGGGGAGGGATTACAAGAAATTACTTGAGCTGGAGTTGTGGAGAATCTCCATTACAATGCAGGCTTGATTAACCGGAAATGACAGGAAGATAGCTCTTTGGTGTGGATTTCAAATATTTTTCAGTTTAGAAATATAAAATACTCTGAGTCAAATAAATGATAATATCTATGGCAGTGGTTCTCATAGTGGGTCCTAGAACCAGCAACAGCAGCACCATAGGGGAACTTGTTAGAAACTTGTGCAAACGCACAGACCCCAAATCAGAACTACTAAATCAGCAACTCTGGGGGTGGAACCAGCAATCTGTGTTTTAAGAAACCCTCCAGGTGATTCTGACTTATGCTAAACTTTAAGAATCATTGATTTAGAGGGAGGTGGTGAAGACTGGGATGTTTTCAGTTTCCCGGATTCCAAAGTGCACTCAGGGATGAGAACCACAACTATAGACCTCAAAGCAACAGTTCTCAACGTTAGCTGCACATTAGAAACACCTGGAGAACTTTTTCAAAGTCCAGATGCCCAGGCTGTTAGACCAATTACACAGGAATCTCCTCTCCAGGATGGCATCAATATTTTCCAGACCTTCCTAGATGATATCAATATTGATGGTAAGCCAAGATTGAGAATCACTGCCTTTAGCCCTTTAAGGCTGTAGAATTCCACAGTGATTGTAGCAGGTGTGTTCCCTTATTGTCAAATTGAAGAAATGTTTCCATGAACATGGGCCCCTAGACTTGCAAATGGAAAAATGCTAACTTCACTATGTGCCTTTCAGTTACCTGATCTGCCTGGGGTACGTCTATTAAGAGTGAATCTATGGAACTTTCTGGAAAGTCAGGTGGGAATATAGTCCTCGGGACCATCAGAGTCCTTTGGAAGATTTGGACCTCTTCATGGGAAAAGAATAAGTCAGTAGGTATGAGACTGATTTTTCAATGAAAAGACAAGGATTGTTATGAGGGTGTGCCCACATTTGCCCTTTGCTGAGAATATGCCAGGGCTTTGACTGTTGATTTCAATACAAACATGGGCCTCACCTGGAGTCAGTCCTTCTGGACAGTAGACATTGACTTCATGGGCCAAAACTTCCCATTTGGATTTCCAAAAATAATGTTTAATGTTTCCCTAAGACTAGTAAGTAAGTAGTGACAATAGGAAAAATAACTTCACACATTTATTTTTATGTCATAAAAACTCTTGAAAAAAAGAATTGTCCGAAATGAATTCTGCATTCTGCAGTGTTATGGTAGAGCATGGAAAGTACTGGAACTCAAACTCTCTCACTTCTTTCACTATCCAAGCTGTGAATTTCAAAAATAACAAGTCATTATAAAAGTGAAACATAAGATTCTTCACATTCACTGTTTTAATCATTTTAAAACCTTCCATAACTTGACTTATAACTAAAATATTTTTTAGTAGTTAATGCTCATTGCACTGTTAGTGCTTTCCGAACATAAAATAAGATAGCATTAATATTATGTTCTAGGTACCATGCAAGGCATTTCACATTTATTCATTCAACACAGACTGTGTATTAGAGACTGGAATGGTTGCTGAAGGTCTGGAGATTAATGACACATTACTCCTGCTTTCAAAGAGCTCACAGTCTAATGTGATAATTAAGGAGTGATGTAGTGTATGCAGTGAAGAGGAAAGTACACCAAAAGAGCTCCTCGCCCAGTTTGGCAGCGCCAAGGAGTGGGCAGGAGCCAGGAGAAGCTCCTGGAAGAGGTGACATGTGGCCTGAATCGTAAAAAAGCATTAGGAATAATCAAGTAAATCTTAATTGAAATACATCATGTTTTTTTTAATCTTCACAACAACTCTATGAAGTACGTATTATTAGTCACATCCCATGGAACACTTTAAGTATATAAAACTACCAGGCGGCAGATTTAGTGTCAAAGAGTAAGTCTTATGGGAGGGCATTATGCTAGCTAGCTCACACAAAGGTTAGTTATCATATGTATATGATATGTATATATGTATAATCAACCTTTATATAGGCTAACTGCTAAGTGGCTTACATAACTAAGCAATAATACGTATATGTGTTTTATCATATATATATATATATATATATATAGTATTATATATATACTATATACGTGAGATTTGAGAGTTAGAACAATTCAACTATCAGCTGAACACTTTGTTCTTGGAAATGTGACCTGTACCTCATCAAGTATCAGGATCGTTGTCTTCATGCCCAGCCTGGAAATGCTTCTGATCCAAATGGAATATTTCAGTGTAGCAAGTAAACAAGCTTGGTAAATGCTCTGTGTACTTTCATGAATTTTAACCTTACATCTCTTTTATGAGACTGCGGTAAATATATTCACATTGGAGGCAGTGAAAACATCTGTTGTGTCTCAAAGACCTAGTTGACTATCTCTAATAAGATGTCCTTGAAAAAGTTACTTAAGCTTTCTGAACCTCAGTTTCTTTATTTGTTGACAGGGTTACTATACCTGCCTCAAAGCATGATTATGAGGATCACATAAATGGTAAAAGGGCAATTAGAAGATACTTTAAAAATTGTCAATTTCTCCCCTGTCCTTCACATTATAGGTTGAGATCATAATCCCCTCAGGCTTAATCTTTCAGATGCCCTATTATGTTTATTCTAAACTATACTATTTCACCTAGAAAACTAAAATAAAATATCTAAAAGTAAAGTATCCTGCTTTATTTCTGAGATTTGTATTTGGCCCTTGGATAAGCTGAATGTTCTGGTTAAGATAGCAAATGGGCCAGGTGGAAATTAAGCTTTCAGCCTTATTATTGAAATCAGTGAATTATTGACTTATTTGTAACAACAGCAATAACTTTCAGAAGTGAGATGCCTTTCTCACATGCTCAAAACTACATCTGGCATTGAAACAAAGTGTAAAGCTTTTAAACCAAAATAAGTCTTTATAAAATGTTGTCCATTGTGCCTCTTCCCAGAACCATGTAGAAGAGGATATCATATGGTAGAAAAATGGGGGGAAAAAACTGAAACTATTGTTGTCCTTTCTCAGAATTCTAAATATGTAATTTGAGTTACTCTAATAATTCAGAATTTCAAAGGTCCATTTTATTTCAAAGAGAACCTCTTAGGCTAATTTGGGGTGGATAGAAAGGTCTGGTCTCTCTGGCCAGGAGTCCCAAAGCATGATTTATTCTTGCAGCATTTCTATGAGATATTTTTCCCTCTCTTCCAAATTTTGTGGAAATGCCAAGTCTCTTTCTTCAAAAATTCAATACAATTTGGCTCAGAAATACAAGGCAGGGGGAACAGGATACCAGGTATTTAATTCTACACTGCTTCTCTCACCCCTGACTAACCTTTTATTTTAGACTTAAAAATAATTTTCCATATAGAAATGTTTTACCTTTTGATTTTTTTGGATATTCCTTAAAACCTCCTCTAAAGCCCTGAAATGTAATACAGTATTCACAGGTGAAAACTACTTACTCTTTGAAAACAGAATTTCTTTTGGCTCAGCCAAAACTACAGGAATGTTTTCACTTACTTCCCACTAAAGAGAAAAACGATTTCACGAAGTCAGTCTCACCTTTGAGGAATAACATCAAAAATGTCAACCTTTAGCTTTGAGATTTCACCAACTGCAAGTTAATACTAGTGCACAGTCCCGACTTTGAATCATAAAACCTTACTAAACACAACTGCCATTTGATGCCAGTGGCATGGTGCTGTGGAAAGATCTTGGATTTTATCTCTTTGGGATAACTGTGTGTTTTAGAAATACCATGCAAACTCTCTGAGTCTCAGTCTCCGTATCTTGAAAATGGGACACCTCTCCCTGTTTTCCCCTAGATTCTATGATGACAACATAATAGGCCTGGCAGAAAGCAAGCTCTCCATCAATGTCAAGGGCCGTCTGCTTCACTGCCATCCTCATTTCCTAGATCTAGATCCAGATCATAACTTTGCCTTTGCATCTGTGGTAGAAGCATAATGGCCCCTCAATGATGTCTTAATCTCTGAAGCCTGTGAGTATATTAGGTGACATGGCAAGAGATAATTTGCAAATGTGATTAAAGTAAGGATCTTTAAATGGAAGTTCACCCTGGATTATCCGGGTGGGCTCAATGCACTTACGTGAGGGTTTTTATAAGTGGAAGAAGAAGGTTACACAGAGAGATTTGAAGATGCCATGCTGTTGACCTTGAAGATGAAGAAAGGGGCCACCAGCAAAGGAATACAGGCGGCCTCCAGAAGCTGGAGAAGGCAAGGAAATGGATCTTCCCCTAGAGCCTCCAGAACACCTTGATTTTAACACTGTGAGACCCATTTCAGACTTGTGTCCTCCGGAACTGTAAGATGTTAAATTTTAGTTGCTTTAAGCCACTAAGCTTTTATTAATTTGTTACAGGATGAATAGAAAACGAATACTGCATCTTTGTACAGCCCTGTCCTGGCTGCAGGGCAGGAAATGCTCTGAGTAGCTCAGGAATGTGGTTCTAACCATGGGCTGTCTATCTCCTTAAAGAGCTCAAAAGTGGCTGATGGAGCAATGATTGTAACGGATCACTTCTCTTTAGTAGGCAAGAAGGCTGAAACTTCTAGAGCAGAATGGACAGGTTGATGTAAACCATACATTTAAGCACCTTTTATTTTTTTCTTCACCAACCTAATAAAAAGGCCTTTTGTGTTTCAGCAAAATCAGGTAAATATAACTTCTTTCTGGGAATATGACCTTACAGATTATAATAGTGCTTGTTTTTCAGAAGTCCAGAGACACTTTCTACCCCAAGTTTCTGAAAAATTTCAAGCTCACACTTCTGTGTCACCTTTGACAACAAACCCTGACTGAACCTGAAGCAAAGCCACAAAAAATGACCTCTGGAATTTTTTACCTCTCAGGGGAGGTGTTCAATCGAAAGCAAGTTGAAGCAAAACCCTCTGGATTTGACACTTACACCCTGAAACATGCCTATTTCAAATGGTGGCTTTGTGATTCTGAGATTCAACAAAACCTTCCTGTGTTCCCATCCAGAGAGAGAGAGAGTAATGACAAACCTGGGTGGAACTGGAGGAAAGAAACATCCTTTGCTATTTTGTTGGAGGTGTTTCCCCAGAGCCATCCAGAGGGAGCACCTGTGACATGCGTGTTTGAACTCTGTCACTCAATCCTGAAACATTTTTGTGAAGCACTACAGAAAGCGTTAGTAGTATATCCAATGAGTGATGATATGGAGCTGGGGAAATGCCATTGCCTGGGGGGTCCCCAAACTTTTCTGGCCTTTTAGCCAATCATATTTATTTTATAGTAGCTCATATGATAATAGCTATTATATAGCTATTATATAACTATTATATAGTGCTTTCATGAGATCAAGGGGCCTCTCTTCTTCCCTCTTCATGAACAGATCATGAGGAATTCCCCTATTTCTTACATCTCTGTATGTGGTGCTTGCAAAAGAGTACAGTTGAATCTTGAACAATGCCAGGGATAGGGGCACCGACCCCTGCACAGTCAAAAATTCCAATATAACTTTACAAAGTTCCTCTGTATCTCTGGTTTTGTATCCATGGATTCAACCAACTGCTGATCCTGTACTACTGAGGTGTTTACCACTGGAAAAAAAATCACGTATCCTGGTCAGTTCAAACCCATGTGGTTCAAGGATCAACAGTATTTCCTACTGAGGGTGGATTTGAAAAACTGATTGCTGCCTGCAGATCTCTGAAGCCACCACATACAGGAAAACAATCAGACTTTTAATGTCTGGCTATTAGGACCACAAACAAGAAGGAGAGACAGAGAGAGAGAGGGGTGGGGGTGGGGAGAGACTGAGATTGGTGATAGCTCAGTGGAAAGCAGATTTCTCTAAAGTTCGGAAATTGGAAGATTTGTTGTTAATCTAGCTGGAGGCAAGGATTCTGGGTCAGTGCCCTGACTGATGTATGCAGCCTGCCGCGGGTGTAAAGTTAGAAAGTGGTTTCACAAGTCACCTATCTGCTAAACCTACTATAGATGCAACTAAGGTAGTTTTAAGTTCCTGGAGACCAGGGGTGTCCAAACACAGGTCCGATAACCACTTGCCAGGGATATTCTAGAGAGCATGCAAAACACTGATTGGGTGATTGGACTTCATCATTTATTCAGACTATCAGCAAACGTGCATTAGGTCTACTACATTCAACTCTCTGTGCTGGATACTGTGTTCGTTTTAAAGATTACCTTAAATGTTTATAATTTATTATTCTATTAATTGTGATATGAATGGCAAAGAAGAATGATCAAATAGAGGTAGGAATCACATCCTTCCTAAAGGCTGAAAATATACAAAAACCATGCTCATAAGGTAACAGATGATTTCTAAAAACCCAATAACAACAACAACAATAATAATTACCATCTGGGCCAGGCATGTGATTATATATATACATATATATATAAATATGGCATGTGATTTCATCTTTCAACAAACCTTTGTAGAAAATATGATTACCTTTATTCCTCATATATGGAAACTGAGGCTCAGAAAGTTTAGATAAATTGCCCAAGATCACCAAGCTAGTAATGACTGGAGCAAGTAATCTAGCCAGTTCTAGCAAACATATATAATGGATAGGTAACAAGTTAGCATATTGTCTCTTGGCTATAGAATTACAGAATAATGGAAATAGAAATGTAGCAGTTACTCACAAAACATTTATTTGAAGGCAAATGGAGTTCCTTTCCAAAATAAGTTAGCTGAAAGTTACTCGTTTTCTGAATTGAGATCTGCAAACTCTCATCTGAGGCGAGCTCAGTGACAAGTCAGCTGGCACTGGGTGCTTGCAAGCTATTACTTATAGCAAATTGGTTCAAACACACAAAAAATGGTTCTTAATGTTGACATTTTGTTGATGATTTAAGAAGCTCTCAAGTAGCTAGAGTTAGGGTTCTTTCTGACATTCCAGTGCCTTAGTAATTCTTGGAAGATGCAGCAGCGGGGGAAACATATCCTGAGCACATCTACCTAGCACTGGCCCCAGGCACCGTCATGCACATTAGCTTATTTAATTTCCTCAGTGCCTCAGAGGGTCAATGTTACACACCCCACGCTTGCAGGAAAGAACATTGAAATTCAATATTTTGTTCCAGATCACCCTGATTATTAGACCATCAGAGCTGGCTGTTTGGTCACAGGCTTGCAGTTTATGCATAGCTATGCATTTATATATTAATAATATGGTAATTCAAAATGCTTTTCTGGGTTATATTGTAGTCCTAACCATCCCTTTGTAATAGTGCTTTTATGGGGAGAGACACTTTGAATTCCAAAAAAGAGACATTGAAAATTAAAGTCTCCTTGTGTACTGGCTAGAAGCAACTTTTTTTTTTTTTTAACAAATTAGATTCAGATACCAACGCCATGGTGGAGGAGATCAGGCATTAATCACTCTACACTAAACCATTTGCCAATTAATCTGGGTGAGAGCTCTGGGAACCAACGAGCAGTGATGGTGTGTGGATTATTGGCATACCAGGACATGGGAGCCAGCACACTCTAATCTGAGTTCCATCCATACACACTGTGTCTCAAACTTGGGTGAGCAAGGAATCTATAGGCAATGAAGGACCGAAAGCCCTAGGTTAGCTTTGGTTCCAAGCCACCTTCTTCCCCAGGGGTGGCATTGAAGAGCAACTGTTGGGACACATGTGTCAGGAGAGGAACTGATGTGAAGATGCGACTCTTCCTTTTGGTGCTGATTGCCTTCACAAACCATCCCTGTTGGCATGCTAGGTGCTTTGTTCACTTCTGTTCTCTTCTAATAAGTGAGCTCTGCTGGAGGAATAGGGTTTGGGCCCTCAGTGGAGTGCCTACTGCACCAGAAAGCCTGAGAAGCCAGAGTTCTTTAATGAGGCTACACATGGAAAAGAGATGAGGCCAGGCACCACTCTGGGACAAGGCCACATCAGGACTCTGGTCTTGACCATAATGTATCTGTACTTGTGCCTCGGCCTCTGGCTTCCGTAGTCAGTCCTCACTCTTTATCATCCCCTACCAGAAGCAATCCTTTAAAATAGCAAAACTGATGAACTTAAAACCTCATGGAGAGTAGCAGAAACAAAACGGGCTCAAGGGCTTCCCTGGTGGCGCAGTGGTTGACAGTCCGCCTGCTGATGCAGGGGACACGGGTTCGTGCCCCGATCCGGGAAGATCCCACATGCCGCGGAGCGGCTGGGCCCGTGAGCCATGGCCGCTGAGCCTGCGCGTCCGGAGCCTGTGCTTCGCAACGGGAGAAGCCACAACAGTGAGAGGCCCGCGTACCGCAAAAAAAAAAAAAAAAGGGGGGGGGCTCAAAATCTAAGGAGAAAGGGACATTTGAGAAAAGCAAATTTTGAAGCTCAAAGCCAGCTTAAGCCCATTTAGTCACAGTTTATTAGGAAGCCAATGTGAAACCACAAGCAGGGACTAGCCCTGTCCTATTTTAAATGGACTTTCCATTTCAAATGTGACTTGGTCAAAATGTGACTTGGTTAAAATGGAATTGTTTGTGAAATTTCTCCCATCCTGATTTTTTAAAAAACTAAACTATTTTATACAGTTTTCTTTAAATATTGAAACTTTAAATATTTAATGTTATTTTGGTTCTTTTGCTTCCATCCATTTATTATTACTGCATTATTATTAAATGTTTTTATTTCTTAAATTTATTTATTGCTATTACATTTATTATTATCATTATTAGTAACAGTATTAGTGATAATAATAGTAAGAGCAGTAGCAGTGGTAGTGGGTTTGTGTTTTCTAGATTTGGACCCAAACCCCTATCTAGTGTCTTAGTGCAGTATGAGCTGGACTGGAATATATTTGGGAGATGTGAAAGCTCCTTAGTATAGAGGCATATAGTATAAGTATAGAATCTGTTGATTCTAAATCATCCACCCCAGCCTCGCTATCCTTAGGTCTTACCCTAATCCCATGTGAAAAAGATAAATCAAAATTAACATGAGCACATGGCAAATAAAGAAAACAACATAAAAGAATATTAGTAAAAAGTATAAACGTTTCTGTACTTCCCCCAATTTCTATTCTCACTAAGTAACTATTTATCAGTTTCTTACATATTCAGTGCTATTCACTCCAACATATATAGACAAATGTTTCTCATGATCAATTGGATAATTTCCATAAACACACACACACACACACACACACACACACACAGACATTACTGTGTTTTGTTTTATTCCTTCTACTGAATATTATATTTTGGAGAATTTTATCAACCCACAGGCATGTTTTATTTTTTAAATAACTACCTAGTATTTAAGTATAAAGATGTATACCTTTTATAAAAATTATAAATTATGGGACCACAATGTACTTCTTGTTTGTGAAAATATATCTGTAGGATAATTTCTGCTTTTTATTTTAAAGGGGGCTGTGGATAGTACTTGCTTCCCAGATAAAAGGCACGCCAGATACCTCTCAATACAGTGGGCAAAGGAGAGAAGCAAGAGAAACATGTAAATGCCCAGAAGAGGAAAAAGTCAAGGGAGCAAATAATTCCAAAAGAGGAACCAAGAGCTGCGAACAGAAATGACCAAGAGAAAAAAGGCTCAGGGAAGGTTTGCTCCAGTTCAGTTCTATTCATAATCCCTTTCAGTTTTTCACCAGCAGCCCAGCCCTGCACACCTTATTGCGAGCCGGCTCTCCTTGGAGACCTTCTCTATCTTCCCCTTGTGGATAGAGGAGGCCCCGGTAGGGGAAGACCTGGGCGCCCCCTAGAGGTTGGAGAGAACAGGCTGGACAAGGGAATATACACATCAAATTGAAGGATATTTTTAAAAGACAAAAACAGCAGTTAAAACAGCTAGTCACATGCATGCCTCTTTCCTGGTGTCTTGATTCATGTGCTCACATTTTTACATAATTGCAGTGATGGTCTAGATTCAATTTTGTGTTCTGCTTTTTTTTTTCCCCACTTAATATTATATAGTAAATGTTTTTCCATGTGGCTACGTAATCTTTCTAATTACCATTTTAATGACTTCATAATACTCCTTCCAGTTCACATATTGTAATCTATTTAACCACTCCCTATTGGTGGACATTTAGATTGTGTCCAGACTTTTACTAATATAGAAAATGGTGCATACAATATCTGTTGTATTCTCCTTTTTGAATGAGTTTCTTAGATGAAAGGATGAGTCAAAGGGTAGGGTTGATTTCATAGCTCTTGATAAACTTGGTTCTGCTGATTCTATAAGCAGTAAAGCATCTGGCATGGTACCAGCATATTAATTTGGGTACTTTTTTTTTTTCAAACTTCTGCAAATATAATAATGTAACCTGCCACTGCCTTTCACTTTCTACTAATTCTTTTCTGCTTTCCACACAGTCAACTCATGCAGGCCTTTGGCTGCCCATTTATTCATTCAATACCTTTTGAGAACCTAATATCTACCAGGAATTTGTTCTAGAATCGTGTTTCTTTGGTAACATTGCAATTCTTACAGAAAACAGGAGAAAAGGATGAAAGTGCATCACGATGATGAACTCATTTTTTAAAACGTAAAAAAAATCATACTTTGCAAAGCCCCAGTTATCAAATTTAAGTAAATTGTGGGTTGAAGAGAATTTGCTAGCACAATCCAGCTCCGTGAAATGCATAAACGTTGAATAAAAAGAACTGAGATGAACAAACAGCACAGAGCTGGCTAAAGCCAAGCCTTGTTAGGTGAGTAGGAGTTCACCAAAACAAACAAACAAACAAAAAGATGACAGTGGGGTCTTAGAATCAGATCATTTGTGTGAAGTGAAATTCTTGCCCCTTATGAGGTGTGAGGATTTAAATAATTTCTTTTTTTCTTTTTTAAACTTTTCTCTTAGGTTCCTATTTGACTTTTAAAACTCAAACAAATTGTCACCTATGCCATTTGCTTTCCCAAACCTCTTCAGGAAACAAAAAATCCTTCTTTACCTGGTGTTCTTAGCCCATTGGTGACATACCAGCCTTAGAGCATTAGCATCACTTGATGTTGTCTACATTAGAACGTGACATCTTTGGGGACATAGGTCATATCCCCTCCTCTCGAAGTTTCCAGCATCTAGCACAGTACCTGATGTATGTTAGTTACTAGACAAATGTTTGTTGAACTTAATGACTTGAATTGAATGTTTCAGTAATTATGGCACATCAAGAGCAGGAAATATTATGCAGCAATTAAAAAGCTAATTAGGAAAACTGCATAGCTGGGTGGGAATATGTTTAATGTGAACATGAAAAGGGGTATCTGCATTATGATTCTGTCTAAAAATTCTCAGGCAAGGTGCTAAAGAGATAAAGAAGTATAAGAAAAGATGCTTATCTCGAAGAAGCTCCAGGCTCATGTTACACTGAGGGAGATAGGTGTGTGGAAGTGTTATCATGGTATGAGGGCAAGGACGGTAGTATGTCTGAAATGCTGAGTAGAGGGTCGAATCTGTCTTGGGAAGTTGGATGAGAGAGACATAACATTTCATGCGGGCTTGGAGTCAAAAGACAAGATAGTGGAGACAGAATTTTCTTAAACGGGAAGAACATGGGAGAATGAAAAGGCATTGCATTTTAGAGAAATCGTTAGAAAGTTCTGTGGTGGGAAGGAGATGAGAGAAGATGAGAGTATAATGTTGACTTATATTATAGATGCCTTGCTAAGGTGTATTGATCTTTAACATGTAGACAGGGCAGTATGGCATGGTTACATTTGTTTTTAAGACAATAACCCTGGCAGACAAAAAAAGATGTATTGGAGAGCAAATACCCAGGGCAAGTACACCAGAGAGGGGCCTGAAGCTACCTGCTTCAGGTGAGAGATAATAGACTTGATGGTGGACCTGGAACAGGGTAAATTTTACATACCTTCAAAAGGGGAGTGGACAAGACCTATGGGATGTTGGGAGCTGAGTGAAGGGAGGTTTCTAGGGTGACTCATATTAGCAGACAATTTGTAAAAAATGTAAAAGGAACAGGTCTATGGCAAGAAGGTGGGTGGGAATGGTGAACTGGGGAGATGCTGGGCTGAGTTTTGGACGTGTTGAATTCTTGGTGCTAGTAGGCCTTGCATCAGCAGAAGGCTGGTATGCAGTCAGAGAAATGCTTTTAGATTCTTAGGAGATAATTTCTGGCAAAAAGATGTCCATAAACTGGGTCTAACAAATAATCCCACACCTTCCATGTCCGTGAAAAACAGGAAGCATGCTACAAATGGAAGTACTCTGGCAGGCTGACTTCAAATCGAGGTTCTCCTGCATCAGCTGTCAGCAAATTACTTAACCTTGTTAAGCCTCATATTCCTCATCTGCAAATTAGAATAATAACTCTTGCCTCATAGGGTTGTGTGAGAAAGAGATGAGATAAAGCAAGAAAAACATCTGCAGGAGGGACTCGGTAAGTGTCCATTCCACTCCCACCCACCCTCTACCCCTCTTTTCCACAGATTGTCTCAGAACAAAGGACTGAAACAGAAACATAATTTTCTTTAAAAAAGGCATTAAAGAGGTGTCTGTCCACTGATCGTTGATTTCTCTAGTGTTGATCCAGTTCTTGGAGTCAAGTGTTCGTGAGCTCAAGCCAGGCTGTTTTCCAAACAAAGGTTTCTCCAGGGATGAATTATGGACTTTCTCAATATGAGCATCATCAAGGTCCAATCTATAGCAACCTTCCAGTATGTGGCTTCATTTCTCTCTTTTCTGGTAAGAGAGCAAGACTTTTGATTTCTTTTTCTGACTTGAATTGAGTCATATATATATCCATTCAATATAGTAATAATACTAATGAAATAATAATAATTTCCACTTTGAGGACTAGCTTTATATTTGTACTTTAGGTGCATCCCTTCTTCTTTTTTTTTTTTTTTTTTTTTTTTTTTTTTTTGCGGTACGCGGGCCTCTCACTGTTGCGGCCTGTCCCGTTGCAGAGCACAGGCTCCGGACACGCAGGCTCAGCGGCCATGGCTCACGGGCCCAGCTGCTCCGCGGCATGTGGGATCCTCCCGGACTGGGGCACGAACCCGTGTCCCCTGCATCGGCAGGCGTACTCTCAACCACTGCGCCACCAGGGAACCCCGCATCCTTTCTTTTAATTATTGTAACAAACCTATGTGATTTTATATTTTTCCCATGTTATAAATGATCAAGCTGGTACACAGAGGTGAAGTGACCTGTCCAAAACTGCACATAAGGTACGTGAAAGACCTAAGATTTGAAAGCAAACCATTTGAATCCAGAGCCCTTGTTTATAAGCACTTCCTCTCAGCCAAGACGGCGTTCTCTCTGCCACTCATCACTCAAGGGTGGGAGAAGGAGAGTTGGAGAGAGAAGTTAAGATACAGAGAGATACAACAAGCAAGGAAGTGTTGAGTGTATATGTGTTTTAATTGCTGTTACGCATGAATCAGAAGTCACTCTTGTTTTTCCATCAAGGGAGGCACAAGGACAAGCAAACAGAATGGCATTTATCTATGATTAAAAAATTATGACCATTTATATGTAAATGAGGGCTGGTTCTCTGCTTCTGGAAGACTAAAGAGGATATGGAGTCATAAATTTGGGGTGTTTCTTTTTCTCTCTGCACTCCCAGGCCAAGTATAGAGTTTTAGCAGTGTCTGTCAGGGTGATTGGGAGCAAAGTTGACCATCCTGGGTTGTTTCATATGACAGAGTCGCAACTGCATGATTTTCCTTATGCTCTCTCCTCTGCCTGCTATGCTCTTTAGCTGAAAAACTCTCAGTCTCCCTGATCAAATGCTTCTGCTCTGAGAAGCCTTCCACACTAATGGTTTAGTTTCAGCAGAGTTAGTCTTTATAATGGCATAGATTATGTTAATTCATTTATTCCTTCACTTATTCATTCAACACATGCTCACTGAGTACCTTCTTGGTGCCAGGCATGGTCCTAGGCACAGAAGATAAAGTTTGCACCTGATTCCAGAGCAAATGAGTGAAATCAGGTTCGTATTCTCCTGTGGACTTTACATTGACTGGAGGAGACAGGCAAATAAACATGTAGGCAAAAAAAACATATGGTATACTTTCAGGTAATGATAAGATAAAGCAGATAAACTATGTTAGAGCTGGAGCTATGTGGAAGAGCACAAGCTGGGTCCTCTTCTGGACATCCAGGTTTCCTGGGGTTCTTTGTCCTCATTTTGCAGAGTATGAGAAGGGAAATTTCTGAGGAAGAGTGGGAAAGAAAATATAAAAGCTGTCTCATCCCCTCTTTCTCCTCTGGGGCCAGCATGGTGTCTTATTTACTTCTCTTCTGCAGGATGGTGCCCATTCTTCAAGGTCTGTGGCTTCTGATCTCACTGGGCTCTTCTTGTCCAAGATCCCCTAGGTCTGATCCTTCCAGAATGATCTGGCCAGTTGATCCAACTCGGACATCTGTGCAGCCTTCACCAGGTGTGGCTGATTGGGCTCTCCATAATTAAGGAGTGC
Organism: Lagenorhynchus albirostris; assembly: GCF_949774975.1. NCBI lineage: Eukaryota > Metazoa > Chordata > Mammalia > Artiodactyla > Delphinidae > Lagenorhynchus > Lagenorhynchus albirostris. The sequence continues at coordinate 19,779,197 of NC_083109.1, forward strand.
TTGGCACTCCAAAATCGTCTGACATTGGTCATGGACCTGATCTTTCTGAAGTCCCATTAAAAGCCATGCATTTCCCTAGGACCAGGCTACAAAAGTCATCCCCAAAGATGTTTCTTTGCTCATGATTGGAATTCAAGCCTCTGATATTGAGTCAGGAGTTATTTCAGGAGGACCAGATGTTATGTTTAGGGATGTATGAGATCATTTATGGGATGTACCTGACAACGAAATAACAACATGAAAAGGGAGGAATATTGAAGTAGAGAGAAGGGAACTGATATTTCTCAAGTCACACAGTAAGTGGGGGGAAACAGGCAGACTGGGAGAGGAAGGGCTGGGGCTGACTGCTGGCCAGAGGTTGTGGGCTGTGGAAGGGGAGAGGCATCCTGGGTACCCAAGGAGTGAAGTGTCACAGAAGGGGTTCAGTTCACCTGCATCTGTGACTAACTCTGGTATAGCATTTCCTACTTACCAGGAGCAGACATTGTGCTTTTAACGACCTAATTCATCTAATCTTCAAAATAGTCCTTTGGGAAGAGGTGCAACTAGAACTTGAACTTGGGGCTTTCTGACCTCTGTGCTAGGACTCTTGACTGCATTGCCTTCTCTTTTGGTTGCAGGCATTTAAACTCAAGTATTTAGGGTTTAACAAACTCTGTGGTTTCTTGTGTGTGTGTGTATGTGTGATACATGCTACAAATATCAATTCTCATAATAGGGAGGAATCTGCTTTCACTCTATTAATGGCATCACTAACCATTTATTGGTTTTTCAAAGGGAAATTAAAAAAACAGATGCTGCAAATTATTGTTATGAAGTCCCATTGGAAAGTTGATATACTCACTCCTGTGTTGGTGAGACTGAGTAGAAATACGAGTCAAACACAGAGAATAAGAGATCTTGGTGTTTGCGATTGAAAGCTCACAAGCGACAGCCACAGCAAATTAAGGCTTGCTCTTACACCTTTAAGCAACCTCTTCTTTCCTATAGATCTAGATGAAGTTGCATGGTACAGTAGAAAGAGCAAAGATTCAACCCCTAGTCTTTCGCTGACTAAATGTGTGACCCTGGGCAAGTTGCTTAACCCCTGTGATGCTCCATTTACTCATTTGTACTATTCGGATACTAGTAGTGACCTCATGGGGTTTTCCTGAAGACAGAATGATGCTACAGAGCTTAGCACTGTGCCTGGGACACACAGTGAGTTATCGGTACCTGTTGGATTCGTCTCATTCTCTCTGACTTCTCTCTATTTGGCAGGAGCCCAGTGCTTGCTCTCTCACTGTTTTCACAGAAATCATGGAGCCCTGCTTTTAGTCTCTAATTCGTGTTGTATACTCTGGAAAATGAATCCTTCTGAAGCCTTGCTTCTCATATGTAAGGAGGAGAGTGAAACATTGGTCACCATTCAGCTGGTCCCCGAGTCTCCCTTTGAAGGGACATTGGAAGATCCAGGACAGATGGACGGGTATGGGTTTAGATGTATAAAGTAAGACCCAGGCAAGAGGTTGAGCGGAGACTGTTATATGCAAAGGGTTAAGATTCTCTCAATGAGAAATTAACAGGATTTTGGGAATCTCTGAGGCCTGGAAAAAGAGAGGAGCAAATATAAGAGGAGAGAAATAATCTAGGAAAAATGCTAGGCATGCAGCATGCTAAGTTTCTCTTGAAAAAGTGACCAAATTGTCTAATATTCAATTTTAAGTGATTTTTTCCATGCTATTTAGATAAATGCACACACAGAAAATGTTTACTGAACATGAGTTAATATATAAAATCCTTGGAACAGCCCCTGGCATGTACTGTTATTATTATTATTAAATTATTTTATATTGTCATTATTATCCAGACTTGTGTTGGACACATGGTATTTGGGGGTGTGAATGAATTGAAGAAGTGGCAATGTCTAAAGTGGATGGCTGCAGTGAATAAATGGATTAAACATCTAGGATGTAAGATTATATGGAGTTGAATGCAGTTGACTCTTTTTTAACATCTTTATTGGAGTATAATTGCTTTACAATGGTGTGTTAGCTTCTGCTTTATAGCAAAGTGAATCAGCCATACATATACATATATCCCCATATCCCCTCCCTCTTGCATCTCCCTCCCCTATCCCACCCCTCTAGGTGGTCACAAAGCACCGAGCTGATCTCCCTGTGCTATGCGGCTGCTTCCCACTAGCTATCTATTTTACATTTGGTAGTGTATATAAGTCCACTGCAGTTGACCCTTGAACAATGTAGGGGATAGGGACACCCACCGTCAAAAATCTGTTTGTAACTTACAATCAGTCCTCTGTACCCGAGATTCCTCTGTATCCACAGTTCTGGATCCTCCCATTCAACCAACTATGGATCATGTAGGACTGTAGTGTTCAGTACTGAAAAAATAAACATATAAGTAGACCTGCACAGTTCAAACCCGTGTTGTTCAAGGGTCAACTTTAATTCAGTGGAAGCAGGAACTGAGGATCCAAACTGCTTGGAAAAGGCAAAACCCCCCAAGCCCCCAACCCGGGGGTGTCTGAGGGATTAGAAGGGACACCGAGCCTCCCACCAAAGGTTGGATGGAGGTTTGAACCACTTTCTTGTGCCTTTCAAAAGGGAGGTGACTAAAGCTAAAATAGGGTCACATCTAATTCATAGGTCATGAAAGATTCCAGGACACCCTCTTATTCTCAAGGCCAAAGTCAAATGCTTAATGCTACATCATTTGCCCCCATGACCTGGCTTCACTGTGTGCTTGTTGGTCTTCCCCATCGTGTCCCAGACACACCTTCTCTAAGCTCTCTACAGGTCTTCAGTCCTGTACAGAGTGCTACTGACTCTGCACGTTGACCCAGGCCATCGTCCCCGCCCTGAAGAGCCGACCTCACTTCTCTCTGCCCACCCAATCCTGATACTTCTCTCAGCTCAGCCCAAACTCCAGCTCCTTTGCTCCAGCTCCCCAAGATGCCTTTGCTACCCCTTCAATATAAAATTTATTTCCCCTTCCTAGTATTTCCTAAGATCTCTGAGTCAATGTCCCCCATTTTCAGCTGGATTCAGTGATGCTCTCCCACCATCCCACTCCCTGCACACACCTATGAATGTTGAGGGCTTCATCTTGCTGAGGCTGCAATTTAGTATTAATCCTCTGGCTATAGGAAATTATGGGAATTCTAACAAGGTGTTCACCACATGATTCTATTTGAACAGGGGCTGGCAGACTTTTCCTGCCAAGGACCAGATATTCAGTATTTTAGGCTTTGTGCATCATATAACAATCTCTGTTTCAGCTTGTCTGCTCTGCCCTGCTAGTGTGGACAGAGCCATAACCAACAGGTAAACAAATGAGCATGGCTGTTTCCCAATAAAATATTACTTACCAATATAGGGTGCTGTAACTATAGTTTGCCAACCTTTGTTTTAGAAGATGACTCTACCCAAAGGGAGAGATGTCCCTTCACTCCCATGAGAAACCCTATCCATTACCTGACCTGCTTTTGATTTTTCGTATTTCAGCCCAAAACAAAATAGACTTTAAGAAATAGCTTGATCACACCCTTCAGCATGGCTACTATCAAAACAAACAAACAAACAAAAACTAACAAGTGTTCGTGAGGATGTAAAGAAATTGGAACCTTTGTGTACTGTTGGTAGAACTGGCAAATGGTTCAGCCACTGTGGAATACAGTACGACACTTCCTCAAAAAGTAAAAAAAAAGTAGAATTACCACATGACCCAGAAATTTTATTTCTGGGCATACATCCAAAAGAATTGAAAGCTGGGTCTCAAAGAGAAGTTTGTAGACCCATGTTCATAGTAGCATTAGTCGCAATAGCCAAAAAGTGAAAGCAACCCAAGTGTCCATTGAAGGGTGAATGGATGAACAAAACATGGTATATACGTACAATGGAATATTATCATCCTCAAAATGGAAGGAAATCCTGTCATATGCTACAAGATGGATGAATCTAAAAATCATGCTAAGTGAAATAAGCCAGTCACAAAAAGACAAATACTGTATGATTCCATTTACATGAGGGACCTAGATTAGTAAAATTCACAGAAACAGAAATTAGAATGGTAGTTGCCAGGGGTTGAGGGGAGGCAGGGTGGGAAGGTTGTTATTTAATGGAGAGAGTTTCAATTTTACAAGGTGAAAAAGTTCTGGAAATTGTTTGCATAACAATCTGAATTGTATTTAGCAATACTGAACTATACACTTAAAATGGTTAAGATAGTACATTTTATGGTATATGTATTTTACCACAATTTTTGAAAAAGTAAAGTTGACTGCATTAAATATCTTACAGAAAAAAAAAATAGCTTGACTATCCGGCTCCTCTCCCCTCTCCTTCCTTTGCTCTGGCTCCCTCTACATGGATGCTGGCAGCACCGAGGGGCACAGAGGGGGCTGAGGCACTTATGATGGTCTCCTGCATTGGAGAAACCAGACAGCAATGTCTTTTCCCATCAGCCTTTCTATAGGAACACAGACTATCCTTTCAGCCTGATACAGTATGGTAATTGCTCCCACTCAGCTGGGGGCATCCCCCAGCAGCTTGACTGAGGCATCATTTGGGGATCTGTCATGTCCTATAGCCCTGCGCTGGGGCTGCACAAGTGTCCTCCTCTGCCTAAGTTATTTATATAGGTGGTTGAAAACACTTTGCTTGTACAAACTAGAAACTATTAGATTAAGCCAGCAGAGACAGCCAGAGGCAATCTTTTAACAAAGTGAGTGGGATTCAAAGTAGGCATGGAAAGCAAATATTATTTCACTGGGAGTCGATTAGAAGGAGCTCTGCGGATGAGCTGTAACTGCTTTGTTAACTTAGCTGGGGGAGGCGAGCAGTGCCAGGTAGGCACCAGCTGGGTTTGAAGGGGAGCAGCCTGGGATGAAATGGTAATTCAGGGGTAGGTGGATGCATCAGGCACCTCTTCACACTCGCTCCCCTCCTTTCTTTATTTAAAGTACATGATGGAGCTTAGCAGCCGAAAAGCCTCAGTTTGCTCTAAAATTTCTCATTTTAATTCAGGCAAACACTCCATAAATCCAATGTATCGGAAAGCAAATATTGAGGCTGAGTAAGAAGGTCCATTAGATGGAGTGCTTAAGTTCTAGGGCCTGAGCTTGTGGGAGGGGTGGGCAGAGACGCTTAGAAAGGGATGTGGGTGATGGGGGAAGGTAGTCTGGGGAGGGGGACCCTGGGAAGGAGCTGGGGGGACAAGTAGAGGGAAGGGGAGGATTTGAGGCTCGCAGGGATAGTCAGTTTGGAAAACACTGGATGAGAAGGAGATTTCTGGAGCTTCTGATGGAAAGAGAATTGGGAAGGAAGCTTCAGCTGAAGATTGATAATGGGGCCCAGGGAAGGAGGGTTTTTGAAAGAATAGAAGAGGGCCAGAAGGAGGCTCGGTAATTTGCAAGCATCCCTGTACGCAGTGACTGTCTTCTCATAAGCAAATTCCAAGAGGAATGAAAGCCAGGGCTAGGCTGAAGAGTTTGAACTATGTTTTATGTTGTCATTTGCATTGTTCTGCAATGAGGCTGCTGGGGATTTTGTGAAAAGTCCCCAACTGACCCAGCGGTGGCTGAATCTCCTCAAAGATCCTGAGCATCAGGGTGGCCAGGGAACTGGTACATCCAGGAGTTCCTGGATGTGGGGTTTTTCTGGGATGCCCACAGGAAGGAAGCAAGTCTTCTACACATGGAGGTGGTGTGCCCCATGGTGAAGGGGATGCGATCTGGAGTCAGGAAGGCATGGATTTAAGTCCTCTCTTGATCATGTGCTAGCTGGCTGACCTTGAAGGAGTCTCTTACCCTCTTTGAGTCTGTTTACTCATCTGTAGAATGGGTATAATTACACTTCCTTGGAGATAATTATAGCTTCTTCATGTGGAGATGAAATGAGGTAACGCAGTTATGCTTAGTATAATGACTGGCACAAAAAGGGTGATTCATTAAACTAAGCTTTTTTTTTTTTTTCAATTGATGTTGTTATGAGAATAATTCCCAAAAGCAACTTCTCCAAAACACCTCCAAGGACTCTCTGTATCTGTGAACAAAAGTCTTAAAGGAGCATGAGGATTGTCCCAGAGTGTCTGGGCTGTAAGTGACCTCCATGTGTTTTCTCATTTTCCATAGCAGCTCTGGGAATTTTTGACCCTGGATTCCAGAAAGGGAAGTAGCCAGGTACAATGATCCACCACTCGAGTCTCTCTTGGATCATATTAATGTCAGCACTTTGGCTTTTCAGTAAATGTTAAAGATTAGTTAAAGCAATCGTCTAAGGCTTCCCTTCCAAATTTAAGGTTTTGGGAAGTGTCTTCGATCATGAACGGGAGAGAAGGTTATCAGCTCTTGTCATGCGCCAGGCTCAGAACTAACATTTTTACAGGACTTTTGGCCTTTGGTAATTATCACAGTCCTTAAGATAGGGACTCTTTTAATCAACATACTATAGAAAAGGAACCTGAGCCCAATAGAAGGTCTTTCTTTGCTCAGGATTACACATCTGCTAAGTGGCAGGGCTGGGGCCTGAATGTGTTCAACCAAGTCTGAAGCCAGATTTGAAACTGAAGACTGCTATCTCCAAACTAGGCTCCATAATGGGAGTCAAAATGGGGACAAATCACAAAAGTCATTATTCCCAGGTGAGAACCTTGGTTATTAGAAAAAGATGATAATTAATCTCCTAGGATAAGGGAAGAGCAGAATTTAATTTTTGCCCAAAATGAAGTTGTCCTAATTGTTACTGATATACAGCACTCTGGACTCTTAATCAATGATGTTAGCGGTTTTCAGTGTTAATTTAATTAGTACAAGAGACCCTGCTGGTAGAAATATTGGTTAATTAGTGTTTTATGTAATGGCTTATGAAGTACCCTGTAAAAAACTCCAGTAATCACAGATTCTCAACAGAACTTTTATCAAAGCACAATATTTAAGTGGATAAATCCTTGCTTGGAGGCTGCTCTGATTAAACATCGGTTGGGGCATCAAAACTCCCATTCTTACTGCATTGCTCTGGTTTCTAAAGGGTTAAGGATAACACACAGAGATTTTCTCAGAGGTAATGTTTCAATAATAGTGAAGATCCAAGGGCTATGCATTTGGATTCCTGCTACCGACGGAAGAGAGAGCCCCATTTTTCTAAGTCTTGGATAACTCAATGGGAAGAAATTATGGATGGAGGACAGATTTCAGGTAAAGATTGATAAGTACACAGACAATATAACAAAAAGGGGGTCTGGGTGACTCCCAATGTGTGCATAAGGGGTGAGGATGTATTCACTGATTAATTGAGTATATTCCACATCTCAGAGAAAGTGGTTTGAGTTGTTCTGGTGATAAAGGACCATAGGCATTGCAGAGAATGTCAAAGCAGGTATTTGGAACAATTCCTTCTCCTATATTCTATTGACCATACACAATTCCCAAGCAGATAGGTAAAGGCTAATCATGAAATGTGATTATTAGCTGTTGCAGGTGAAATTTCTGCCTGTACAACCACCTTATAAAACATGCACCACTTTAGACCCCAGTGTATATAAAGGAAGTGACCTTAAACTGGGCCATTTAAGCCAAATGAGCTTCTTTCAATTCTCAGAGACAAGAGATTATGAGAGAAGAAACATTACATCTGTGTTGGCTGG